>NW_022987224.1:948353-968557 GCF_010094035.1 Trematosphaeria pertusa | reverse complement strand
ACGTATAGTCTAGAAGATTATAGAGCGTATAGTTAATATAGTTCTAGAATAAGGCTAGCGTATTATAGAGACTAAATAGTATAACTAGTAATTTAAAGAGTCTAAATTAGGTAATAAAGGCTATTTTCTATTTATAGCCTTCTATAATTCTTAGCTTATTAAACGTAGTAATAATATTAAGCTTAGTATACACCTTAGTATTATATAGAGTATTAAGCGTTTCTCTAATTAATAGAAGTAGGTATTAGTTCTTTATAGTTACGTTATTAAGGCCTTAATAGTCTTAATAGATGCGTACTTCTCTACCTAGTTTTACTACTAGAAGTAGAGGTATAGTATAATATAAATAGAATTTACGTATAAAGCTCTTATCTAGGTTTTTATCTAGCTATTTTCTAATAACTTTTAATTTCTTACTAGAGAAGAGCCTATTCTTCTAATATAGTAGCTTCTTTTCTAGAATAATATTAATCTTATAGTTCTAAGCTCTTATTAGTAGTAGCTTATTAGCTTTCTAGAGAAAGAATTCTACTAGCTTATTCTATAGCTATTCTAGTAGTCTCTTTCTAAGTTCTAACTTAGAAAGAGGCTTCTTATCTTCTAGAAATTTATTAATATCTATTTACTTAAGACTATAGAGGTAAATAGCCTATTAGTAATTATCTAAGAAATTATAGAATTAGCTAGAGAATTTACTATATAATTAATTACTAATATATTCTAATAGAATATTAAAATACTTAGCTTTAGTAAGACTAGAAAGTATATTACCTTTCTCTTACTTACTTTCTTAGGCTACCTTGTTTAGGTTAGAAGTAAAAGGATGTGTTACGAGCTGTCCTTCGACTTCTCCGAAGGTTCCTCTAAGCTTGGCCGCAAACCCGGACCAACTTTCGAATATCTCGTCCGTGGATTGTCGGGTCCGTTTGGTGTTGCCCTTGTTCTCGAGCCAGTCGGACATATATGGTTCGGCCCACGCTAGGGCCTCTTTATCCTCGTCCTGGGGAAATGCTGTGGCGTTGTATCGTAGGTAGAGCTCCATGGCCGCTAGGAATGCGTTGAGGTGTTCGCGTTTCCCATCGAACCGTCGTGGTGTCGATATCTTGGCCTGGGCCTGTCGTTTGGCCGCTGCTAGCTCTTCTGCCTGCTGTGCGCATACTCCCTGGATGGTAGCCACCAGTTGCTGGAGTTCGACGATCTTCTGGTCTGTGGTCATGGTCCTGGGTGCTGGGGTTCCGGCTGACGACATGGTTGTTCCACCCTTTGACGTTGGGTAGTTATTTTGTTACGAGCTGTCCTCTTGGCTTAGACCGGGGCTTACGTTCGTAAGGGGAGGCAAGGGGTGTGCGTCGGACAGGGATTATTTAGTGACAAAGGGGTGGAGGCAATGAGACTGTAAATCGCAGGTTACAGTAGCAATTTGTTACTGAATAATCCCTGTCCGACGCACACCCCTTGCCTCCCCTTACGAACGTAAGCCCCGGTCTAAGCCAAGAGGACAGCTCGTAACAGGATGCTTCGAGAGGCTCTATATATACAGGGTGCCTAGTGCCAAGGCGCTAGGCGAGGTCATGTGACTTGGGCGGAGCCGAGTTGGGCCGCAGCGCCGAGTCGGACCGTCACAATAGCTCTAGATCTATCCCGCCGCCGTACATTGTCTTCTGAGTTCTTCGTTGAACTATGTCCTCATACACACCCGATTAGATCGATGACGTTAACTTAGCATACCATTACAACAAGATTACCACAGACTCACGTGGAGTATACTACCAGCTCAAAACAGGAGCACCAGGCTTTCCAGCTAGCTTCTGGGCTTCGCAACGGTAGGTAAATTCCTTTATCGTGCTCAGGCTGCGTGCTAACCCTATCTTTAAGCAGTTCGCAGCAAGCCCCATCCTTATCGCAGCAGGTGCATCAACCTACCGCCTCCACAATCTCCAACTACCGACAGAAAGTTGTCTCAACCTTTCGAGTCGTCGCGCATAGTATGGGACCTCTCATGCATGGCGGTGCTGTTAGTCAAAATCACTGGACGATCTACCTAATTGTGCCGGGCGGTTCTGTACAACTTAACATGAAGACGAGCACTGATCCGAACACTCGTCGTGGAATCTTCGAAGTTCGCGAACGTGCCTACGAAAAATCGAATACGGCAGTCAGGTGGTTCGACCTTCCAGCTTCGAGTGGCCTTCTCGTGGACTCTGTTGAGCGCGAAATTCAATCTCAACGTTGGGATCAGTATGATATGACTGAGGGTGGGGTCGGATGTCGATGGTGGATGTAAGCATTTACGATCTTGTATTTGTCTGTGTGTACTGATGGAGTGTTTCCTAGCCTGACCGTTATGCGCGGATTCGCGAACAAAAATTTCGTTGATGGAGAAAAAGTCGAAAGCGAACTTGTGCCAGCCCTCAGCTACAACTACTCGAAGGACATTGAACCGATCTGGTTGGAAATAAAGCAAGGAACATTTTGTTGAGCGCTGGGGCAGAGCTTACTCTGCCGTCATATGCAGATCTATAACGCTGAGAAGGGAGGTAGTGCTGGCGGGAGAGGGGTCTCAGAATGCGGCAGATTACTCGAATAGGCATTGTTTTCGAACCTTTTTTACTTTGTAAGCCTTGACATTAAATATCTCTTATATGTACGTACGAGAATCTATTGTTCACGACGGCGGGAATGCCCAGATATTGTAGAACTTGCTTGTCGTTATCGTTAGGTTTCTGAGAGAGATGCAGAAGCTGCTTGAACCAGACACTGTCTGTGGAAAGTAGGTCCTGGAAAGTGTGGATCTCAAAGATATCAGGAAAGAATCCGGCAAAAGCCCAGTCCACGAAACAGACGGAGGAGTTTGGGAGTAACAAGATGTTTCGTCTGACAAGGTCCATATGATGCATACTAAGTTGCTGGTGCCGTGCCAGGGATATACGTGGTTGCTTGACGACGTCAAGCCTCTTGTTCATCCACTCTTCCATGTCTTTGATAGATTCCCAACTTTGCCCGGTTCCATCGTCTGACCACAGGTAGCCGTATGCGGATCCGCCGCCGACCGGTCCAGGCCCTTGATCAGGGGGGATGGGAATCATAGCGAGGTGTTGAATCGCCTCCATCGTGCGCTCAGCGAGATGTGGTTTCTCGACCACATTCAGCGTATCCAAGTTGATTCCAAGCACATACTCCATAACAATGAAGCCCATGTCAAATCCAAATAGAGTGGCTCTGAAGAAGCGAAACACTTGTGGAATATACAAGACTGTACTGTCCACATGGCGATGCGCGTAGCTTTGGTTCTGAGCTTCTTGTTTTCGAACACCAAGTCCGAATTTCACAGCCACGTTGTCTGAAATTTTGACCAGTTGGTTTCCGTGCGGGGATCCGGCGAAAGGGGCGGTAACCGTGCATAACTCCACGATCTCATGGTCGGGTAAAAGCGCTTCATGAGAAGTTGTCATTGTATTGCGTGAAGCACCAGCCTTGGAAACAGGATTTGCTGGGAAATTCACATGTGCGGAGGGAGGACGGCGCGGGTTGGAGAACGTGGTGGACAGCGCGGGGAGGGTAGGCGGCGTTTTGGCGGCAGGCTCGTTAGATGCGTCGGTCGGCGGCGGCAGAGGTCGCTGTCTGTAGAAGGATCCTTCTCTTGCGGCGCGAGCAGTGGGAGGAGAGCTGTAACGGACTTGGCGTACAATCCACTAACCTCTTCAAGAATAGTCTGTTGATGAGTCACCATGTGTTCGAGCTCCAGCAGCGGCCGGGCGGGGTCACCCTTGCAACTGCCCTGCCGACAGGACATCACGTGTATTCATGACTTCCAAGTGTTGAAGTAGGAAATGGAGAAATTCAGTGTATTGAGTAATTGGGTGGTGAATGTATTTTATGGAGTATATGGAGCTCCGAGAATCAAAGAAATCTCTGTGGCGCTAGTGCCCGATTGGGAAGCTTGGCGATTGCACTCCACCACGCCCGGGCGGTCCAGCCGTTTGATTTCCTAGAGCAAACCCAACGTTCACAACGAGGACACGCCTGCCATCACAACGAGCCCCATAATACCTAGGTACCCGTACCCAGCCCACCGTCCACCGTCCACCGTCCACCGTCCACCGTCCACCGTCCACCGTCCACCGTCCACCGTCCACCGTCCACCGTCCACCGTCTGTCGTCCATCGCGCCGTACAGCCCAGGACGCGCTACAATCCCATCATGCGGCCGACGTTTCCAACCAGCTCCGCCACCCAGAAGATCGGACGAACACCCAGATAGACCCCCATCCCCATCCCCATCGGCGGCGCGCCATGAACTGCTGCCGGTGCCCCGCCTGCGATGCCTGCAGCCGCCTGCCGGCCCTGGATCCATTGGCCGATATGGTTCCGCGGCTGGTGGTGCGAGTGGTGGTCCTCAGGACTGAGCTTGGGCATCTTGAGCACCTTGGACACCTTGTTGCGCGCCATCTCGATGCGAAGAAGCGGAGACGGCGTGAAGAAGCGGAGACGGCGTGGAGAAGCGGAGACGGCGTGGGGATGTGAAGACGGCGCCGAAGTGTCAAGACAGCGTGGGCGACGCGGATCGAGTTGGATTGTGGTGCTATTGACGGCGCGATGGGTATACAAGGCGAGATTTTGTCGGCGAGGCATGTTTTTCGAGCAGGAAAATGGGAGCAGTCTGACAAGGCGAACCTCCCTAGCTCCTGTCTCGCGGATTCTGCGTTATGCCAGTTTGGCATTGATCCAGACCGACGAGCCGTGCGGAGGCAGCCGATGCAAAACGTTGTTTGGATGGTGAGTCTGTGTAAGCACGACCTGTCTCGTTTCCTGTCTCATTTCCTCTCAGCTGGGCGGTCGCCGGTGCAGCACCTTGAGGCTTACGCCATGCAGACATCCGCACTACCGCCTGCTGCTGTGCTCCAAGCAGCAGCAACCACCGCCGGGCCACCTCCACGCCAGCCTCATCACCACCAGCAGTTACATGGCTGGGACTACAGAATCGGGCCGTCGATCAGAGCATATAGAGCCATGCTCATGGCCGTCCTCCGATCCAGCATCGAAGCAGTCTTAATTCTCCACACTGGTGGACATTCAATCCTGACCTCACCGCCATTCATCTCCACCGCCGTCGGACCGCCGGGCTGCTCGCCCCCCGCCCCCGCCACCTGCCAAAGCAATGGCGAAAGCCACGATGAACAAATGCCTCGGGACGACCAAGCAGCACAAGCAGTGCCAGAACCCAGCACGCCACCCTACGGTCAACGGCAATCCTGCCCACATGAACCGCTGCGCCCTCCACAGGGACCAAGAAGTCGACTTCGCCGAGCCAGGCGAGAAGATGGCAGGCACCGGCGAGCGCTACTCTCCCGCCCGCTCCCGCTCGCCTAGCCGACGTGTTTCCTTTGCCGACGAAGTCTATGGCGGTGACACCTCTTCTTCGGACTCTGACGCGGATTCCGGCGTCTTCATCGAGCACCCACGTAGCCCCCGCTCCACCGGCGTTTCACGCTCTCCAAGCCCATCACTGAAACCCCCCTCCGGTGACCTCTGGGGGGCGTCTGCCGCCCACCTCACGCGCCGCCGCCTGGCCCGTAACATTATCCTAGGCGAAGAAATCACCGCGTCACAGTGCGACAAGATTGCCGATATGGAGCGCGTTCAGAAGAAGATTCGCAAAGGCACCAAGCTCGACCTACCAGCCATCATCTCGCAGCTCATCAGTCGCCAATCCGTCGCTGACGCCATGGGCGCGCGCTTCGCCTACCAACACTGCGTCGCGCTCGCTCGCATCGAGGAGCTCGAGCGCGAGAACCATGTGCAGCGCCAGCAAATTGCGTTTCTGGCGAAGCAGGTGGAGAAGCTGCTTGGGCCTAAGCATGGGATGAGGTTTCAAGGAGAAGATAGCGGGCATCACGGTCCATGAGGGCCCGGAGTCGCTCTCGGGCGCTTCACTACTGCTCCGGAAGAACTTCTTGCCTAGTTTCGATGATTGATCTGGGCACTTGGGCCGTGCTAAGCTTGCGGGAAACCTCCACAGGCGCTTCCGGTGTGGGAGTAATTCAGGCTGGTGAGGCAGCAATGTGGTCCGCATAGGCCGTCCACTCTTTTTGGTATGTGGATGGCATCGTGACTTCCCGTTCAACCCCCCTTCAACCCCCATACACACCATTCCTCGGTTCACTGTTTTCGTAGACCACTTCCCAGATTTCCCCTTCCTATTATCGCCAGCACCATCCCCGTCCCCACTCCCTTTTCCTTATCTCCTTCTGTTACCCCTCCCCATCTGTTGTATCGTTACCACCTCGCCATAGCTCACTGAGTCGCTCCTTCCAATAACGGATAATGCCCACCGTCTGCACTGCTTTCGCGTGATTCTCCTTGAGTGTCTCATGTCTCATTGCAGCTCTCCCACCCCATCCACTCCCACACTCTTCTTTCCCGTCTCCAATCCTCCATGTATGTCATGACTGAGATTTTCGTCCGTCGCTCGCCCGCCAACCGATTCGTACGTCGCACGTTCCCGGGAAACAGCCACAAGGACCCTTTGTCGAACCGGGCATGACGTGGGCGACTCGCCGAAACATTCTGCGGGAACATGAACCTGAAAGCGCCTCTGCACGTGCATGTATATGCGCGATGTTTTAAGATGACTCGCAAGCTAGGAATGGGAGTCAAGCAGGGTATAATTGCGTGTCTTGCTGCTCTTCCTTTCCTTCTCGCTCATCCAGCTGGCCTAGGTTGTTTTGCTAATATCGCCACTTCGGCTTCCTACATTCATCCATTCATTTCCGCTTTTCCTCTCACTCTCTAGCCGGCCTGATCCGTTTTTCTCACGTCGTATCGCACTCCGATCAAGAGGCCGGTTCCAGTGTTCGATCTGCCCTTTCCTCTCGCTTTCACACCGGCCTCACACCATGCCTGCGTACGTACCCGCCTCCCATAGCTGACCTCCATCCCTTCTCCCAATCCCGCCCGGTCGACCAGACGATCTTGATTGACACGCACATCCACATCCCGAGTACCCCAGCGCTAACTCCTCGCTAGAATCCCCACCGGTGGAATTCAGCCTTCCTCACGCACAGATTCCGCATCCGATCGCCCTCCGCACTCGCCCGAGTTCAAAGAGGAGCCAAAGTATATACCGAGGGGCGACGAGCTACGCGAAAAACCGAGTCGGCATTCCACGCGTCGAGAACCGGCAGCCCCGCCACCAGCACAGCCATCCGATCCCTCTCCGCGCTCGCGCCAGCGCAAAGAAGGGCCAAATCCCGTGCCAAGAGCGAAGTCAATCCGGAATTCAGCACGTCAAGAACCCGCAGCCCTTCCCCCGGCGCAGCCATCTGGCGCTCCGCCCTCGTCCCCGTTCGAAGAAGGTCCAAAGGCGGTGCCAAAGGGAAATTCGGGTCCAGATTTGTTACCGTCGCGGGACCCACAGCATCCACCTCAGGAATCGGCGGCTCCTTTCCCCACGCAGGCTCAGCACAGCTCGACATCGGTTGATGCAGAGGCCTCGATCCCGGATCCTTCCTCACTGACTTAAGACCGGCTGTCGGCAGGCGAGAAACCAGCATCTACGCCGCGAAGGAATGATGGACCTTGTGCGAGACATGTGCCCACGGGCGCTGATCGCGCTGATGGCGTGTCTTCCGGCTCTTCCTTGCCATCTCAAGAGCTGCGATCGGCAAGCGAGGAACTGGAGCCTCCGCTGCCGCGAAGGAATAAGCGAAGGCATGATGGATCGAGCTCGAATACTGTTCCCACGGGGGCAGATCTCTCCGGTGGTATATCTTCGTGTCCTTCACCACTCCAAGACCGGCCATCGACAAGCGAGAAGCCAGCGTCTTCATCGCCGACCCGTCTGTATTTCTGCCCGCTGTGCGAAAATGGAGCGAACCTCGACCCCGATCGGCCGTATTCCCTAACGCAGCGCAAAGACGGACCAAAATACATACCCACTGGAAACGACAAAGTCTCCGCATCCCAAGGCTCGCCCCCGGTCTCGAATGTGCATGCGTCTGCGTCGTCGACTCGTCTGTATTCCTGCCCGCTGTGTGAAGATGGAGCGAAGCTCATTCGGGCCCCAGCACCGCGCAAACATGGTCGAAATCCCGTACTTTCCGGAAACTCCGAGGGATCCGCATCGCAAGGCTCCGAACAAAAAGGGCGGCTATCGGCGGATAAGCGTTCCCTTTCAGGCTCGCATTTAGATTCCTAGTTTGGCGTCGAGCTGAAGTACGCGTGGGTCGACGAGGCGCCGGAGATTGAGACTGCGGGCGGCGTGGAGTGCGGGCCGATTGTGTGCTGGGTGATGCGGGAGCTAGTGCATCGGATTCTAAGGTTTGGCGAGCATGAGATTGCGGCCGGGTTTGAGTATGCGGGCGCGTTTGATGCGAGAGTGGAGCGGAAGATGTTGGCAAGGATAGTGAGGGTAGATTAGTGGATGACGGTTTTGGTTGCGGAGGGGCTGGGGATTGCGGCGGAGGGTAGTAGGGGTGAGGATGTGCAAGGAGGAGAGGATGGCAATGAGGAGGAGATGAGTGCGTGGAATGGGTATGCGGATTTAGTGTATTCGGAGCTTAGGGGTAGAGGAGCGAGAAATCTAGTGACTACTCTGGCGACTAGACGTACGCGCTCTGTGTAATACTAAGGGAGGGGAGTTTTAGGGGAAAGACGGCGTAGATGATATGGTTATTTGGGTGGCTGGCGGTAATGCGATATCTGTGTAATAGTTCGTCTAATGTAGGAGAGATATAGCATGTACTACTTTGCCTTCCCGACCTACACGTTCTTCCGCTGATGAAAGAGTTGGCCGCCTTCTTTTACTCCGGGATCTCAGCTCGGGGCGCTAGCACTCGCTTTGCTTAGGATGTTAATTAAACCTTTAGATCCGTTAGAACTAATAATAGTGGGGAATCTTTGTACGAACGAGCCTGCGCCCCTAACACTACCTTGCCATGCTAACTATCTCCCCGCCGCTTTCGCTCCTCCGTTAGCTCCTGCTCTATCTTATATTTAGGATTACTCTACAACGCAGAGTGCAACCTACCGTGGCCTTGCGGTTGCGGAACGCACTTCGGAGCAGCGTGAGCTCGCTAGTCCCCCTAGGGTTCTTTGAGCTTCGGCATCCTAGAGCGTTTTTCAATTCCAAGTATCTTCGGTGATGGCCTTGGTGATGGTCGTGGTGACAGTTGTGGTGGATATGAAATTAGGTAGGTCTGGCTAAATGAAAGGCATGATCGCTAAGGTTTCATATGTAAGAGTGTGCAGAAACGCCTCCTTATTCAGGCGCGGTGTGGAAGAGCCGTATGGGCAGCGTCGAGCAAGGGAAAGTTTGCTGTGTCTTTACATACCAGAAACGTCGCCTGGATTTAATAACGGTACAAACGAGAACTATGGTTCTTGAGATTTAAGCAAGAATTCGGTGTAACAATAGCGCTTAAAATGCGTAATAACGCCTAGATATGTAATCTTCTCGTAAACTTGTACTATAGCTCGCCTTCTCTAATCTACACCTTGCGTAGACCTCGCCGAAATCTTATCCCTACGCTCTATACCTACACCTCCTCTTTATTCTCTTAACTAATTTATTTCGTATACACTACTTACACTAACACTAGAAACCCTACCGCTACCTACTTTAGCACGCACTAGACTAGCACCGCAACGTTATAAACTACGCCGCACACATGCTTGTATAGAGACTGCAGGACCTCGAACGTATTCTGTCTACCCCTCTGATTCGCAGGCTGCATGTACAGATGCGGAGGTATAGAAGGAGGACGGGAAGATGCGTCGGGCGGCATGGGTTCTAAGTCCTTCGCGATTCTAAACTGCGAGCCGGAGTGTGCGTAGAAGTAGGATGCTGCGCGGTTGTAGACGTAGATCCTGTCTACGGCGACGGGGTAGGTAGTATAGACTAGAACTAGAGGCGCTAGATAGTACTAGAGTTAGATTTCGAGGCTAGAAGCTTAGACGTCGCCGTTGTCGCTGTCTTCGCTGTTGTATTTAGAAGATTTATAAGAACGGGCTTGTAGCTGCTAGCCGTAAGGCTAATAGTGCGCGGTATAGAAACTAGAGGTTTCGTGTTTTGTTTGTATAAGGCGGCGGCGGTAACAACTAGTAGGGACAAAGCAAGAGAGCATAGTTGTTTTTAGAGTAAGAGTTATATAGCAGAGTAGTTAGTTATAGGTAGACGTATAGAAATTTATTAATAAGAGATTAGACGACTGTATATAACGTACTTTACTACTAAACGCCTTATAATTTCTTAGCAAGGAAAATTAACGAAAATTAACAGGTTTTTCTTAAATAACTAAGTAAAACCTTAAAATTTTTCTATAAAAATTTATATATATATTCTTTATAGTATATTACACCTTATATTAAGGTTATACTAAGATATATTATATAATTAAAAAGCTATACGTATTTAACTAACTTTTAAGAAAAATCTAGTTTTCTTCTAGTAAGTACTATTATATCTCTATAATAATAGATAAAACTTATAGTATATAATATTTATAATCTAGTAAAGGTTTCTAGAAAACTTCTATAGAGCTAGCTTTTCTAGATATAGCGTAATAAAAGATAGAAGTTAGAAAAAGTCTTTATAGAGTTTTCTAATCTAACTATATATATATATATAAATAATCTAGCAATATAAAGTTATATATTATAAGATTATATATATTATAAGTCTTCTATATATTTAGAAGTAATAATTTTAAGATTATTTTAGTATATTTCTATCTTTATATACTATACTATAAAAAGGCTTTACTTTTAAATAACTACTTAAAGCTAGTATATTATTAGTTAATAAGCTCTATATAGTTAAAGCCTACTATAATTTATAAAATAATAAGTTTATATAGCTAGATTAACTATATATATATATAGTTAGAAGAAAAAACTCTAAAGAGAATATTTTTCTAACTTCTATCTCTTATTACGCTATACCTAGAAGAGCTAGCTCTATATAAGTTTTCTAGAAACCTTTACTAGATTATTAATATTATATACTATAAGTTTTATCTATTATTATAGAGATATAATAGTACTTACTAGAAGAAAACTAGATTTTCCTTAAAAGTTAGTTAAATACGTATAGCTTTTTAATTATATAATATATCTTAGTATAACTTTACTATAAGGTGTAATATACTATAAAGAATATATATATATTTTTATAGAAAAATATTAAGGTTTCGCTTAGTTATTTAAGAAAAATAAGTTAATTTTCGTTAATTTTTATTACTAAGTATAAGAGCTAGCTTCGTAGTCTCTACTACTATACGTGCGCTCTAGAACACCTAGCTAGGTAAGTTAATTACGGGCAATACGGTCTCTATAAGCTGTAAGAATAAGAGCGATAAGTAGAGTAGGTTAGGTTAAATTTAGCTATCTAAAGGTAAGAAGTAGAGAAAAGGCTCTAAGAGGCTCTATATATAGAGGTGCTAAGCGTTAAGACGCTAGGCTAGGTTACGTAATAAGATTACGTAACCTAAGGTTATATAACCTAAGGTAAATCTCTAAACTAGACTATTATATTACCCTCTCTTATAGAGAGAGCTTATCTCTAAGCTCTAAAATAGTCTTCTAGGTCTCTCTTTTTCTAAAACTTTTACGTTATACTCTTAACTATCTCTTTTAGCTTATAGTAAGTATATTTATATTAGTTTTAAACTAGAAGCGCTTTTATAGCTACTACCTTCTCTCTAGAGAGAAAGAGGCTTATTTTTACGTTAGTAGAGTAGCTTTCTTACTAGCTCTCTTCTTAAATAATACTATAAGCTTAGTAGAGTTCTAAATTACTTAGTAGCGCCTTTATATTACTCTTACGTCTTCTACTCTTATAGGTTTTAAATTCTCTACTATCTTCTCTAGAGTCTTCTCTTTTTTATACGCCTTAATCTAAGCATCTAATTATAATAGTAGCTCTAGCTTATCTAGGTATACTATATAAAAGTCTCTTACCTTATAGAGAGCGTTAATAAAGCCTATAGTATTATACTAGGTAGAGTTAGAATTATAAGTAATCTATGCAGCGCGGTATTAAAGGCGATTTTAATAAAGATAGCTATCTAGAATTTTATATATAGGCTATTCTAGATTACTATTAACTTTAATAGATAGTTACTTAGACTCTACCTACTCTAGTAATAGCTCTAAGGCTTTTCTTAACTAATTAGTATAAAAGACGTTATATATACGTATATACGTAGGTAGCTAGAGCTAGAAGAAGTAACTCTTTATAGTATTAATTAGGTAAGAGCTATATATCTATTAATTAAGCTTTATACTAGGCTAATTTATTAAAAAGCTATAAGGTTTAATATAGATAAGATTACCTATAGTAAAATTAGATTCTTAGCGTTTTTTATTTACTTAAAGCGCCTATCTAGCTTACGCTTTTATAATATTACCTTGTATAATTTTAGTAGCTTTTTTTATAGCGTTATATTACTTCTTAGTAAAATTCTAAGCTTTTTAGTGTAAGAGATGCTTATATAGGGTAGAGGCTTTTATTATATACTTCTTCTAATTCTAGTAGTATACTAGCTAATATCTAAATTTAATTTTATATACTATTAGTTCTATAGTTTTATATAGTAACGTAGCTTATACCTAATCTATATAGAGTAGAAGGTCTAACTAATTATTCTAGTAGTAGTTAATAAATAGACGTAGGCGCTAATTAAGATATTAAATAATAATCTCTATATTTCTATTAGTTTATAAGTAGTACGTAGTAGAGAGCTTCTACTTAATTTCTATAAGCTAATAGAGCTTATTTATAAAGGTAGAGGTAAACTATAGACTATAATCTAATATAATAGACCTAGAAGAACTATATATATACTAGATATATTAGTAATATAGCTCTACTATACGTTAAGCTATAATTTTCTTATAGTAGAGTAAAGAGAAGCTTTACTTACTTAGCTAATCTATAATAACGTATACGTAGTTAAATTCTTTCTTATTAGAGAGAAAGCTCTTAAAATCTATAGAGACGTTCTACTAAGCTCTCTTAGAGATAGGTAGAGACTTTAGAAGATCTAGCGTCTTATCTTATAGAGTATAGCTCTAGTAGTAAGCCTTATATACTACTACGTACGTATTAATATCTTCTTATATACCTAGCTAGTATATTAATCTTATAGTAACTAGGTAGTCTTCTATTATTCTAGGTAGATAGTTATCTAAGTAGTATATACTACGCGTATTAGGTATATTTATAGATAGTTAATAGTAGAGACTATTAATTAATTCTAATAGGTTAGTAAGTCGTCTTCTATTTTTTAGGCGAAGCCTAATATAGTAGCTTTATCTTAAGCTAGCTATAGAGAGTTATCTAATTAGTTAGCTATAATAACCTAATTAATTATAGTATATAGATTCTTAGTAGAGAGTACCTCTATAAACGTATTAGTAGTAGCGATTTTTGTAGTACTACTAGCTAATCTCTAGATAGCTAGAAATAATAACTTACTTAATAATTACTTAATAGCTAAGAGGCTAATTTACTTCTTACTTAGAAAAGCTCTTATATAGGTAGCGTGTTATAAGCTATTCTCTTAACTAAGACTAAGGCTTACTTTTGTAAGAGAAGGTAAGAGATCTACTTTAGGCTAGAATCTTTAGTAATAAAGAGGTAGAGGTAATAATACTATAAATTATAAGTTATAGTAGTAATTTAATAAATAAAGTAATAACTATAAGAAGCTATAAGAAGTAAGCTTCTTCTAGTTATATATATATACTATCTTAGCTAGATTAGGTACTAAGACCTAGCTCTTATAGATTAGTTCTAATCTACCTAGCTCTATCTAATCTATCTAATTTACGTTACGTATCTCTAATTATTTCTATAACTCTACACGTAACCTTCTATCTTGTAACTCTAGGCTTAGCCTACTATTTTCTCTATTCTAGCTAGTTAACTCTATTTCTAATTCTATAATTATAATATCTACCTCTTCTTCTAAAGTATTATTCTAAAGCTCTATCTTATTTCTAGATATAGTATTTTATTATTCTATACTATCTCTATATAAGAGTAGTACTATCTATAGTTCTATAGTATTATATTCTCTTCTTTCTTTCTATTCTTGCTATGCTACCTACGCGTACTAAGTCTTTAATAGTTTATTATTATTACTATGCTAACCTTATTCTGCGTACTAGTGCTAACATGTCTAATAACTCTTATAGCGTCTACTATTCCCGCAACCTACGTTACGTTATAGAGGTATCTTCTAGTTACTACTTAGAGTATATTATAAGAAGTTAGTCTTATAACAAGGTGCTAGACCTAAAGAAGATAGAGAAACTAGATTAGTTATTAGCTAATTTATGTTCTTAGTAGTCTAAGGCTAGTCTTAAGGTAAAGCGTCTTGCTAAATTATAGTAGTCTGCTAAGATACATAGTAACTACTTCTAGAAGTAGTTAGATCTAGTATAGCGTTAACGTAACATACTACTTTTAAAGAATCTAGCTAATATTAAGAAGTTAGAGTAGTTAAAGTATAAGGTATAGTAATTCTTATAGCTATAACCTTTTATTTCTCTAGTTAATTCTTTTTAGTTATTTAACTAGAGTTGTCTAGAGAATCTAGAGTTCTAGTCTCTAGGCTTTAGAGGTAGTGCTGCTAATAAAACTTCTTAAGTTTCTTAGAGTAGTTCTTAAGGTTTTCTAGTAGTTTCTAGGTGTCTTTCTCTAGTAGGTATTCTTTCTATCTAATCTAATATCTCTACTAACCTTATATACGTCTTTTATCTAATATTCTCTTAACCTTAAAGTTCTAGTCTAGTTCTACTTTAGTTTATTTATTAAGTAGTACGTTATTAAGCGCTAGCTTAAGTTTAGATTTATAGAATATAGAGTATATTTATATTATTAGTAGTAGCTTTAGTCTAAAGTTAATAGGTCTAAGTTATTTATCTATCTTAAATAGTCTAATTTATAGATAGTTAAGTTTTTTACTAGGCTATTTAGTACGTAAGTTTTTTCGCGAAATAAAAGCTTTACCTCTCTTCTTAAAGGTTAGTCTCTTAATTCTTTTCTTATTTACTTATTAGGTTATTTTTTCTGCTATTTTATATAGTCTATTATAGATTATTCTTATTTAGCGTTCTCTTTCTTCTACCTTTAGAGAAATTATAGCTATATATATTAAGAATCTATATATTCTAGCCTTATAGCTATAGTATACTTAATAGAGAGTTATCTTTATAGTTTCTTATTTTACTATATTATATACTAGTTATGCTATAGATAGTAGTCTAACCTAGTTATTCTATTTCTAGTTAACGTAGTTTCTTAGGTATTCTTCTAGAGTTTAGTTTATTCGCTCTATTTATCTATTAGTTTATAGATAAAAGCTAGTTAATATTTAATTATTTATTTCTATTTAACTAAGTAGTACGTTCTAGAATTTAGACGTAAATAGTTTATCTCTATCTATAGTAATTTATTTAGGTATTCTATGCTAGCTAAATAGTTATTAGCTTACCTTATAAGCTAGTTCTTTAGCTTTAAAAGTCTTGCTAGTTAGGTAGAAGTATACGTACTTAGTAAATTAGTCTATAATTACTAGAATAGCGTTACACTTTCTTCTTAACGCGAGTTTAACTAACTTAGATAGCTTAGTAATAAAGTCTATAGTAACGTGCCGCTATAGTACTATAGATAGTTCTAATAGTTATAGTAGTCTATATAGTTAATATCTAACTACCTTATTTTATTAGTATTCTATATATTTCTATACTATTTTTATAACTTTTTTCTTTATTATAGAAAACCTATATTCTTATTATAGTCTTTTAAAGGTACGTTTAACTTCTTAGTATTTATGCGTTATTATACTATAGAATTTCTAGAGAAATTTCTTTTATAACGTTTCTAGTACTTTCTACTATCTCTATTTATTAGGTAGCTCTAGCCTATTATTCTACTAGTCTCTAATCTCTATAATCTAGCTAACCTGTAGTCTATTATATTCTAGAGTTCTATCTAGTCTTATACAAAGCACGGCTTTATATTTCTTCTTTATAATATCTACGTAGTTAGCTCTATAGCTAAGTATATTTACAGCTCTGTTTTTAGTACTCTTGTAGTATTAGATTATAAAGTTTAGTATAGCTAGCGTTTCTATCTATCTAACTTATTATTAGTTTAGCGTTTTTGTTATTATAAACGCTATAAGATTTTTATAGTCTAATACTACGTTAATAGAGTACTTAGCGCCTTCTAAGTATATTCTCTATTTCTTTATTACTACTATAATAGCTATAAGTTTCTTATTATACACGTTATAGTTAAGTTCTAGTACTAAGAACTTTCTTAAGTAGAAGAAGTATAGTTAATACTTATTATCTTCTCTAGGTTAGCTAAGGTATACCTCTAGAGCTTAGTCTAATATATCTATTTTAACCTATATTAGTTTATTTTTATTAAACGTTTATAGTAGTAGTATAGTAGTAAACGTTTATTTTAGTGTCTTAAACACTTATTATTATAGGTTTTTCTATCTAAACTCTTAGTTCTTTTTAGTAACTTTTATAAGTAGAGTAGTAATCTATAAATACTCTTAGATAAACTTTTAGTAGTAGTTTGCAAATTCTAGAAAGAATTATACTTCTTTTACTATTTAGAGTACAAGCTAGTCTAGAACTACCTAGACCTTATTCGTCTCTATCTAGATTCTCTTCTAGGTTAGGTAGAATTCTAAGTAGCTAGTCTCTATATAGTAGAACTCGCTCTTATTAGAAGCTATTAGAAGTCTATACTCTCTAAACTTCTATAACGTTTTCTATACGTAGTCTTTATATTCTTCTAATTTTCTCTTTAAATATATAAGTACGTTATTTAGGTAGGCTATTATAAACCTTTCTATGTACTTATATAGAGCTACGTTAATTATACTCTAGAATATTACTAGTATATTAGTAAGTCTAAATAGTATAACTAGGTATTTATATAGACCTTCTCTTATTCTAAAAGCTATCTTCTACTTATACTCTTTTTTAATTTATATTCTATAGTATTCTTCTCTAATATTAAACTTTATAAACTACTATACTTCTATAAGCTAGTCTATTAGTTCTAAGATTATAGGTAGTAGATATTAGTTCTTTTAAGTTATCTAGTTAAGCTGTCTATAGTTAATATATAGTCTTAACTATCTATTCTTTTTTAGTATAAATAGTACTAGTAAGACTATTAGACTTTAGCTTTCTTAAATATATCTCTTTTATAGAAGTCTCTCTAGATACCTTTAGAGTTTCTCTCTTTACTTATAGCTAAGTAGGTATATAGGTTCTAGCTTTAGCGTAACTTTATCTTCTATAGGTATCTTATAGTTCTATAGTTTATATTTAAGTAGAATACTATTATTCTATCTATTAAATAATAACGCGAACTTCTTATAGTTTTTCTTAACCTTCTAAGGTAGTTACTCTATATTAGGTTGTAGCTTTTGTATCTATACAACACTAATATCTTAAAGTTATTTTTTTACCTATTTTATTAAACTTATAAGAGATATTCTTCTAATCTTTACCTCTAGCTTTTAGTTAGCTCTTAGGTAGTGTCTTGCTCTAGCCTTCTATACTACTCTAGGCCTTTTCTAGAGTTTTAGCCTAATCTAACTAATATTAGAGTTATGTCTTTATAACTAGTCTAACTCTAGAAGTATATCTATATTTTCTAGTTCTATAATATTATAGAATTATTATTCTTATATCTCTTAGACGTCTAGTACCTATACTTTAGTTTCTAAGTAAATCTATTCTTAGCTAAAAGTAGGTAGCTAATTATCTATAAGTTATACTTAGTAGAGTTATTATTTCTCTTAAAATAGTATGTTCTATAGTTTTACTAAGCTAGTAGAAATATATATTTTTACTACTCTACTATTTATATAGGCTATAAACTTCTTACTTTCTAGTATAGCTTTTACGCGTAGCGTTCTAAGTTTTAGAGTAATAATCTTACCTATAGTCTAAATAGAGCCTTTCTAGGCTAGACCTCTACCTTAGAAGCCTTCTAGTTTTTTAACTTTAAAGAGGTAGCTAGTACTAACTCTTATTTCTTTTTCGCTATATATACTAGGTATCTTTCTAGTAAGTATATAGTCTAGTAGAGTTTTATATATTTATTCTTAGTCTTCTTTCTATAGTATAGGTATTTCTATTCTAGAAAATACTATCTATAGTTAAGCGTATAGTAGTTAGAATACTAGGCCGTCTATTCTATAGTTTAGTACTATTCTTAGTAGTACTAGCATTCTATAGCACACTAATTCTATAGTTTAGCGTAGTATTCTTTACTATAGATTTGTTTAACTAGTTTAGATATTACTATTTAGCTAGCGTTCTTCTTAGAGCGCGAATCTATATATATAGCTACTTAAATTTCTTCTTTATCTAGTCTCTAGGTACTAATAGCTGTTTTAATTACTACTCTACCTTTCTCTTTATATACTACTAGAGAGTAAGCTTAGTAGATATAGTTATAGCCTAGATAGTTGCCTTTATATAGCTAGTATAGCTTCTACTATAGGCGTGCTTTAATTTTCTAATTATGTATAAATAGTCTAGAGAGTTTCTTCTTTTATAATAGTTTAGTTAGATATACCTTATAGAAGAGATTCTAATACTTATCTCTTTCTACGTACCTTAGTTACTATTACTTAGCCTTCTAGGCTTTTAGGTAGTTTATAGAGAACTCTTAGTATATTTCTTAGATATATAAATATACTTTCTTATCTATAAGATATTCTACTAATTAGACTACTTTCTTAAGAGTATCTAATACCTTCTAGAATTCTTTATTAGTAAATAGAATATTCTAGTATACGTGTTAATAGCTCTATACATTATAGAATTCTACATATATCTAGTACTATCGTGCGTTAATACGTTATTAAATAGTATCTAGAGTAAGGTGTTCTATATACGTAGAGTACTCTAGTATAATAGCTCTAACCTTAGTTAGATACTATTCTAAGTTAATCTTATCTCTCTAGTATATTATATAGCTATTATTATAGCATACTATCTATATAAGACTATTATAGTTTACCTAGATTATCTTAACTATCTTCTTTTTCTTTAGGTATTCTTGCGTAAAGTATTCTTTCTTGCTATAGATAAGGTATAGTCTCTTCTTAAAGTACTGTACCTTTTCTTTAGTTTTATAAGTTTATTTTTTCTTCTATAGAGTTCTAACCTAGTCTAGGTCTATAGAGTTCTCTTAGAATAGAGTCTATAGTTGTCTAGTTCTAACTATTAGTAGTATAAGATAATCTCTACTCTATTAACGTTCTAAGTTTTATTTATACTATTAGTTATTAATTTTTACTACTATTTCTATTATATTTCTTAGGTTCTCTAGTCGCTTAGCGTGCGTAATATTATTCTTAACTAACTTTTTTAATTCTTTATAGAAGAGTCCTACTAGTATAAGGTTATTCTAGTCTAGGTAAGCGCTTAGCTACCTAAACGTAGCTATATACTAGAATGCTAATCTAGTCTATTATAGCTAGAATAGCTTTTCTTAGACTACTTTATATATATTAACTTCTCTAAACGTTTCTCTAAGGTGCTTTATAAACCTAGTCTAGCTTTTAAAGATCTTATCTATAGACTATTATATTCTCTTTATATTACTCTTATTTTCTAGCTAGTCTAATATATAGAGTTTAGTCTATATAAGAGCTTTCTCTTCTATATTTATTATAGCTTCTAGAATCTTATTCTTATTCTATAGAAATACTATAGTATTATATTATAGGTAGAGTTCTATAGCTACTAGAAACGCGTTAAGATTTTCTCTTTTACTGTTAAAGTGTTAGAGTAGAGCGATCTTAGCCTAGGCCTAGCGCTTTACTATAGCTAGCTCTTCTACTTATTAGACGCTTATTTTCTAAAGCGCTATAACAACCTATTAGAGTTCTATAATCTATTCTTTTATAGTTAGCTTCTAGGCTTAGACCTTTCTAGATTAGGTTCTAACTATTAATATAATAGTTTTACTCTTTAATATTAGGTAGTTATTTTGTTATAAGCTATTCTCTTAACTAAGACTAAGGCTTACTTTTATAAGAGAAGGTAAGAGGTATACTTTAGGCTAGAATCTTTAGTAATAAAGAGGTAGAGGTAATAATACTATAAATTATAAGTTATAGTAGTAATTTAATAAATAAAGTAATAACT
>NW_022987224.1:894827-946268 GCF_010094035.1 Trematosphaeria pertusa | reverse complement strand
GTAGCTTTCTAGTACTAAATTAGCTTTAAAGTATTTATCTATCTAGCTATTAGGTTATCTATTATATCTAGTAAAAGAGATAGGTTCTATACGCGCTAGCTTAACATAGAGGTTTTTTCTAAGAGTCTAAAGGTGCTTTAGGTGTACTAGAATGTAGCTACTCGCTCTAGTATTAATTAAACCTCTAAGCTTAATTATAAGACTATTTATAGATATTTAGTAAAGTAGAGTAAACGTAAAACTACTAAATAGCTTTTTGCGTAGATTTATTACTCTAGTAGGTAGCTCTAGAGAGAAGACTTCTTCTAGAGCTAGACTTTTTCTAAGTTATTAGATTTATATTCTAACGTGTTATTCTTAGATACTTATAGCTCTGCGGGCTCTATAGGCTTCTTCTCTAAATTAATATTCTTAATAGCTTTCTACGTAGTAGAGGCGCTTAGGTAATTATAGCTTATATAGCTAGGTTACTAGTATTAGAAGTAGGTAACTAGCTTTCTAATTACTAGAGCTTTATTAGAGGTTAGTAGAATACCTAGTAGAGTAGCAGGCGCGTAACGCAGCGTTAACGCAAGTACGTCGCGTTTTTTAACCTTTCTAGTTATATAAGCTTCTTCTTAGGCAAGCTCTCTAGTAAGGTTTTAAGTAAGATCTATATATTAATTATAATTATAAGTATACTAATATTAGTAGATACCTATCTATATACGTAGGTTTACTAGAAGCTTCTTATAAAGCTTCTCTACCTATTAGTCTATAGAGAGCTAGCGCTTCTATACTAGGTAGAAGAAATTAATCTAAAAGCGCGCGAAGTTAGTAGTATTTTAGTAATATAGCTTCTAGAAATTATAATAGATATTTAGCCTTTTATATAGGTTCGCGTAGCTTCTCTCTAGCTAATTAAGTATATATTTATAGAAGATCTACGTACTACTATTTCTTAGAGAATATAGAATTATAGAGAGAGTTTAGTACGCGTCTTTCTCTATCTATATATATATATATACTATAATAGTTTTCTTAGTATTCTTAGCTATCTCTTCTAGGTACTAGTTATAATTAGCTTAAAGCTTATCTTATAAGCTATCTCTCTATTACTTAAAGGTAATAACCTTACTATCTAATAGTAATAGAGAGTCTAGAAACTTAGTAAAAAGCCTTATTTAGCTTTCTAAATATTACTTAGTTACTAGTAGTATAGTAGGCGTATACGTAGTTAGATAAGAACCTAGAATTAAGTTATCTAGTAATAACGCGCTAGTTTTACGTATACGTAGTGTCTAATTTATAAAGTACATTATACGTTAAGTTAATAGAGTAAGTAGCTTTTAGCTTCTAGAGTAGAATTATAGTTATACTTATAGCTATTAAATCTTTACTAAAGTAGTAGCTTTTTTCTACTATAAATTCTAATACTCTCTATATATAGTATCTTCTTTAGTAAATACGTTAGTAGTAATCTAGTAATATATATAGGTTTATTATTTAAGTACCTAGCGTATAAGTAGTTAGCTAACTAATTTGTTAATAATTTTACTTAGCCTTTCTAAGAAAAGCTCTTAGAGCTTCTTTCTAGAGGTAGAGAGAGTATAAGAGCTATCTACTACTAATAAGCTAGATATCTCTAAGCTCTAGCGTAGTCGTGCTAGCTTCTATTTAAAGTTAATATTCTAATTCTTATTAGTTATTATATTATATTATTAAACAAGTAATTTATAATAATAATATTAGTTTAAGTAACTAGCTAGTAGGTTCTTAGCCTAGAATTTAAGAATTATTAGAGTAAAGAGGTACTATATAACTAGAGTCTTACTACTAGAATTACTTCGCGAGAGTTTATCTATAGTGTTTAAGTAGTTTAACTTAGGTATAGCTTCTTATTTAAGAAGTAAGAGTATATACTACTAGCGTAGTAGCTAATTATTAGCTCTACTAGTAGAGTAGAGAATTATTAATTTTTAAAATAGAGAGAGGTTTCTATACGTAGAAGTTCTATAGAAGTTCTTTTATACGTAGAGCTCTTATAGCTCTCTTTAGCTTACTACTAGTAGTATCTTTTCTACTATCTACTAGATCTACTAGTAGTCTTATATAGTACTAGAGAGAAGTAATTAATTAATACGTTAATAGATTCTTAGAGTAAGTAACTAGGCTCTTATAGCTCTAATTCTTAGTATAGCTATTAGTAAACGCTTCTTATAAAACTACTTAGTTTAGCCTAATATTATACTACTATCTTTAGCTAAAGAGGTATTAACCTTTAGATAATATAAGAGCTAGCTTTATAGTTTCTACTACTATACGTACGCTCTAGAATACCTAGCTAGATAAGTTAATTATAGGTAATATAGTCTCTACAAGCTATAAGAATAAAAGCGATAAGTAGAGTAGATTAGATTAAATTTAGCTATCTAAAGATAAGAAGTAGAGAAAAGGCTTTAAGAGGCTCTATATATAGAGATGCTAAGCGCTAAGACGCTAGGCTAGGTTACGTAATAAGATTACGTAACCTAAGGTTATATAACTTAAGATAAATCTCTAAACTAGACTATTATACTAAGAAATTGTAGAGAGTTCGCCTATATAGAGTCTTTCGCCTATAAAGTATATTATACCTTAATTATATTATTAAAGTTAGATTACCTCTAGAATTCTTTGTTATTAACGCGGAGTCTTAGCATAACTCGCTTTAGTTAATAGTTAGCAGCTAGTGCAGCTATATTATCTAGAGTAGGTATTGTAGCAGAATGTTAGAAAACTTATTTAAGAGTAGGGCTAGGCAGACGTAGTAGATTCAAAGAAGAACTAAAGAGAGCTAAGGGGTGCAATGCTAGCTAGTAAGGGTTGTAAGACGTAAGCGTACAATGTCGTGAGCAGAGCGCTGAGAGACATCCCTTAAAGCTTAGCTCCCGCACCCAGCACCGTCCACGCCATTCTTAGTGGTATGCTTATTGCGAGCCCTAGGAACTTGGAGGTGATTTCGCATCGCAAGGAGGACAATTTCTGGGGTGGTTTCGGTCCTGGGCATCAAGAACCCGTGGCAGGTCTCGATAGCTGCCACTTGCTGGCACACAGAGTGCCTGGTCCGGGCGTGCCAGGGCTGCAGTGCATCGTTGATAGCCGTAAGCGTAGTGGTGGCTGCAGCCTGTGCGTGCGGACTCGAAATCACTCGCTACAAGCTTGGCTTGCTTATCCTCGTGACCTTGATTAGTTACGCTGTAATTATTATATAAGGCGTGCACTAACCTCTTGGGGATCACCTGCCCCTCGCCAGCGCCAAGCCTGGAGCGCCAACTTCGCGCCAACAACTCCTGCATCCATCCTTCGATCCCGTCATCATATGTCCAGCGCTGCACTGCGCGTTACGCTTCTCTCTCTCCATGCCTATGACTCCGCGACCCAACCACAGGCGCCAACCCACAGCTGGACCTCGAAAGAAGAACCCCATCATGAAGTCCACCCGGCGCGCTGGTACTTCTCGGCCGGCCCGCACCAAATGGAAGCGCCCGCAAGAAGACTCTGAAGCCGAAGCCGACAAGCCAAAAGGTGTGTGCCCCGCAAAACAGCTCCGAAGACTCCCTTCCTCCCGACACGAGTTCTCTGAGAACTTGGAAGAAGGCTCTAATGCTGAAGCCGACGAGCCAGAAGGTGTGCGCCCTTTAGAAGAGCCCAAAGAACTCTCTCCCCAGCCCCGGCCTGTCCAACTACCTTCCACCTCTCCTGCGCAAAGACGCAGAACCCTACGCCTCCAAGGTGCCGATCCTATCCAGACAACGCCCGACTCCGTTCAGCACGTGAAGACTCGAAAGCGACCTCGAGAGCGACCTCGAGAAGACGAAGTTTCACTCCCCCGCCCTTCGCCCGAGCCGTTTCTAAAACGAGTACAAACATCAGTTAACGAACCGCTCAAGTGCAAGACAATTAGTGAGGCTCGGGTTGGCTACTGGAGGGAGACCGGAGCCTGGCCGACAGAAGAACAAGAGGCAACAATGGATCGTTTTCTCAAGCTTGTCGATCATGCGCGTGCAAAGAAACGATCGCTGAGCCGTAAACGCTCAAACGCCTCAGCCTCGGAAACAATCCCGACACAGAGTACGAGCAGCATGTCGCGGGATCAGAAGTGTGCTCCGTATAGGCATCCACTGTTTCAACGTCAACTCAAAGAGTGCGGCAGCTTTATGGATGATCACGAACTCGGCATTACACCGGAAAGCGAAAAACTTTGCCAGCAGCTCCTGAAAGAACTACAGCCAGCTCCTCAACATACTCTTTTCTCCGATGATGAACTGTTCAAGAAGACGTGTAAAAGGATCAAGGGCGAGAACGAGACAAAAGTGGTCCGCGATATTTCGCAGCTCATTGTGCCGTCAGCTGAGATACTCGCTGACAAGGGGGCCACACACCTCGCCATTCTCCGAGAGACTACCAACGCATGCTGGACCAATTCCATCCCTTTCATCAATCCTCCTGGGTCTCGTTCTCGTTCCGGACCTCGACCGCAGCCAGATTTTGGACTTGGGTTCGATAGAGATGCTTTTAATCCCGAACAGCTGCGAAAGCTTCAACCATTTCTCGGCGACCTCCTTGCCGATTCCTCCTTCTTTGCAGCCACGTATCAAATGTATTTTCCATTTCTTACCAGCGAGGTAAAGTGCGGAGACCGCGAACTTGATGTTGCTGATCGACAGAATGCTTACACTCAGTCTGTCATCTTACGCGGTCTGCACTTACTTTTCCAGCTGGTTGACCAAGAGAATGAACTGCATCGGGAGATTAATAGCTTTTCGATATCTCATAACGACGAGGATGTGAGAATCTGGGGCCACTACGTCGTAATTGATGGAAAAGATGTCAAGTTTTACCGGCATTTAATCTCGAAGTTTATTTTCGCGCCATCCGGGGAAGGGGATCAGAGGTGGAAAGCCTACAAGTTCGTCAGAAATGTTTACGACTTGTGGCTTCCCAAGCACTTTGAAAGAATATGCTCCGTCATCGACATGCTACCGGCTGATTTGAACTCCGATGTCTCCGAGCAGGACCTGGCCTCTTCACGCTCAGGACTATCCCAACAACTTGAAGATTACAGCTTCGTCGATGAAGGAATAATACCGAATAGCCGACCAAGCCTCCGGCCAATCACTCCGGACACCACGATCAACGCTGGGTCCGGCAACTCCAAGAAGACAAAGACGAAGTAACGACTTGCACTCACCATTCACGTCGGGCTCGGCTGTATCTCTTGCGTCAGATATCCCACACCAACTGCGAATCCAGCGTAGCCGCATAAGCAGTAACGGGTATCCAGTGTTTGTGACGCAGGCGGCAGTACCCTCACTATCTACAATCGACGAGAAAGGAGTGGGACTATCGAACAGGATGGATGTTACTAAATGGATCGATTAGCCTGCAGAGGCTTGCTTGGGCGCTACGCAGTTGAGCAAGAAGTTCGAGGGTGGCCGATGTCGAGCTGACTGGAGGGTTTATCTTTGCATTCTCCTTTAAATAGAAACGTCCTCGCCTACTCATTTATTCTAAGCGCATCGTTCACTTCTGCAACCTCGTGCCGGTTAACACTGTCAACAAAGAACCACAAATTAGCTTCTTGAATTAATGTCTAGAAGACGGAAACATGCTCACAATTTAGTTCTAAAAGAAACATTATGTTACGATCACAGGATCGGAAACAGAGATTGACTGGCCAGGCCGGAGGACACGGCAAGCCAAGCCCGGGATCACGGGACGAGCGATCACATGGGATCACGTGAGAATTACGGGAATAATTAGGGTCACGTAATGTAGATTAGATAAATTAGAGGCGTAATCTAGTAAATCTAACTCTAATCTATAGAATTTATAAGAGCTAGAAGTCTTAGTACTAGATCTAGCTAAGATAGCTTATATATATAATATACTTTACTATTAAACTAGTTACTCTATTAAATAATCTAAAAATACTAAGTCTCTACTAAAAAGCTACTATTTTATTTAGATTTCTTTAACTCTAAGCTACTTAAAATAAATCTAGATAAGCTATCTAACTTATCTATATTATCTTTAACTATCTAGTACGTTTATATATTATACTCTAGCTTACTATAGCGTCTATAGTATTACTAAGCTAGCTAGCTATTATATACTACTACCTCTTTACGCTACTTTTTACTCTTATTCTAATCTATAGTTTTTCTTTAAGTAACTAGCTATAAGCTAGCTTTAATTATAAAAGTAATCTCTTTCTAAATCTACTTTCTTTTACGTAAATTACGCTTTTTTTTCTATACGTTAGCTACTTAAAGCTAGGTAACTTTAGACTCTATAAGTACTAGCTAATACGCTATTATCTTATTACCTTTCTTAAGCTAATTAAGTAACTTAATAATATAAGTTAGTAATAAATTAAGGTACTACATAATCTTTTATTAAATTAGAGTTAATTATAACTTTAATTTAGTAGAATTACTAGATATTTTATACTTCTAGGTAGTAGTATTATTAGTAGAGAGTATTAGTATACGTAATTAAACTTTAAGCTTTAATACTACTAAATCTAGATTAAATAGAGCTCCGATGAAGATGTTGGGTCGGAGACGGACCTGACCGATTTCGACGACTACTTCAGTGACGAGGAGGACCAGGATCACTCTCCAGAGTACTACCGTGGCGTTGAGGACGCGGTCCAGGGTTCCGATATCATACAGACCGACTATGCGGAGAGTACGACGAAGCATTTGGATGCGATTAAGCGCCATTGGTATCTGTAAGCATCTCACCTTATCTGGCGCGAATGCCATAACACCGTGTCAGAATTCCCGTCGAAGTGATGGACTCACGCCGTGCAGATATCGCGCCTATGTGGGAAGGGACCCGAACTTCAAGTGCGTCGACCTTGGCGCCCTCAAAAGTTTCCTTGACTGGAAGCTGGGGCGTCGTCGAGATGAGAATGGAAGGCGTCTCCGACGAACGAAGTATGCCGCCTCCCTGAACCTGTATTGGAAGAACTTTCGGCTCGTTTACGAGCGGGCGACGGGAGAGAAGATCGATGAGAAGACCACCCGCCAGATGCATAAGGTGAGAGTCCCTTCTGCCCCGTTCCTGACCGGTGGGTGCTGACATGGCCAGGTTCTGCGTGAGCTTGCGAAGAAACATAAACTGAGCACCCAGAAGCGGGAGAAGGCCCCGATGGACGCCACGGATGTTGCGAACGTGGCACAGACGGCCCTCGTCAGCATCGATATCACGTTCACGCTTGGCCGGCAGCGGGTGGCCACCTGTCTGTTTCTTCAGATGGGATTCATCACTGCAAATCGGCCGCAGGCGATCCTAGAGATCCGCTATCGACACATCGTCGTCACCCGCGTCCGCGACCCTCAGGGCGGACCCACCCGAACCGTCCTGGAATTCTCCTACGAGTTTACCAAGCAGTTTCTTGGGATGAAGGAGACGTATGGCCCCTTCGCGGACCCCTCCTTCGTGATGCGGACTGATGAGCGATCCCCGATATCATCTACGATCCCTCTCTCCTCCTCAGTCCTCACGCCTTCCTCCTCGGCCTCCTTCTCCACGACGGAGCCTTCCTGGAACCGAATCTCACTAGCGCCGGGCACTTGAGCCAGCTCGAGGTCCCGCCCGGGTGTAACTCGATGCCGGTGCCTCTCGATCCCAGATTGGATGACGTCCATCTCTTCCGCCAAACGGAGTCCACCCCGTCCGGGTTCGGCATCTCGACGAAACCACTCTGCAGCTCGACGATCCGGTCATGGATGAGGCGACTGGGTGAGATCACTGGGTTCAAACAGGTTGCACGCCCGTACGGTCTCCGATACGGGGCTGGGAAAGCGTTTGACGATAGTAGTACGTTCGGGGAGAGCCATGGTCTGCAATCAAACGCGCTAATCGGAAAACAGAACATGTTAGCGACGAGCTACGAAACCTGATCATGATCCACGCCGACGCACGGACGTTCCTCAAGCACTACCTGTCGAGACGAGTCACGGCGGATCTCCAGGCCGTCGTCCGGGGCATGGAGCCGCAAGACGACCTGATGCGCGCGGTGTGTCGGATGAGTCGATGGATTGATCCACGGCGGCCGTGGAAGCTCACGCCCGATCAATCCCGATCAGTGAACGACAATGAGAACATCCGGCGCTGGATGGAGAATCGCACTCGACTCCGCCGCCGACATGGTCGACGTCGCTCCGGCGCGGCTTGGGAGGCGTGTGACCGGCTGACCCGCCGGATAAATAACGAACGGCAACGACTGCGAACCGCGCTCCTAGCCGACATTCGGAGCCGCTGGGATCAAGAGCAGGCCGTTCGGGACATCAAGCTGCAGTTATCCGGCGTGAAGATCGAGGAGGTCGTGGAATCGAAGCTCGAGACGCGGAAGAGGACCCCGGAACATGACCGCTTGATCCAGGCCGTCCTGACACTTCCGGGGAAAACGCTCGACGAGGAATACCGCCGACGGAACGCGGCGATCGACGCGGTCGCAGCCTACTGCGCCGTCGAGGAAGGGAGGGTCATCCGGCGTTCGGCGTCCTCTCACGGTCAGGCAACGGCCGTCAAGCGGGAGGAATCGGATCCACTGGAGCAAGCGTTGGAGGCCGCCATGGTCTCTGTCTACCGGGAGAAGCGCCCCAAGGTCTGTTTCCTCTGTCTCGGGAACCAAGAACTCCCGGTGAAGGATCGCATCTATTCATTCTATACCCCCGGTGACCTCAGCAAGCATTTCAAGCGCAAGCACCTTGGCGCTCTCAAGCCCCGCCAGAAGGTCGACTGCAACGTCTGTCGGATGACCCTCGAACATAAGATGCATCTGCAGCGTTTCGTAGGATGACCAACTCCATATCATCTCTCCGAGCGCTATCTTTGCTTGGCCTTCCCACTCCTTTGAGATGGTTGCCAGGTGCTTCCACGATGCATCGTGAGTAAGGGAGCAGGGTGTTGCTATCTGTTCGGCTCAGCACATCGCCGCCATCGCGTCAGTTCAATGATGGCAGGGGGTTCGAGGAAGTAGTAGATGCCGTAGGGGCGGTCTTAGAGATTGACACATCCGCTCCGTAATATTGATCCTGCCTAGGCTACTTGGGTATACGCGGGGTCTTATGGACTAAGTATCAATCTCTCTGTTGTTTCGTAGCTACGTCGGATGGGTAGCTACATCTCACGTTTGTTACATATTTCATCTTCCTCCTCGCTTTCAGTCAACATCTATGAGGTACTTGTACCTGCGTCAGAGCATGTGATTGTGAATCAGAGGACACATTTGGCCCCTTAAAGACATGGAGTGGTATGTGCCGTAGGGGTGTATGCCGGAAGGGCATAGCCGGAAGGGCATATGCCGGAGGGACACACACTGAGGGGATATGCCATAGGGGCGTATGCCGGTGCAATTGAACACCTCTTAGGAAACTCTTCGTGTGACCCACTGGACCACTTTTGGGTCCATTCGTAGCACTACGAACCGTTCCACTACGAGGTATTCCGCTACGAGGTCTTCCACTACAACTCGTTCCACTACGAGCTGCTCTACTACGGGATATTCCACTACAATTCGTTTTACTATGAGCTGTTCCACTAACTTACGAAGTATTCCACTACGAGGTGTTTTACTACGTTCTGCCACATTGGGTACCTAGCAAAACATGATCACTTGAGTCTTTCAACCGTAGCCTCCAACATTTCGAGCCGCTCATCCATGCGTCTCCAATCACTTTCCTGTTCGTCAATCCCGCTGCCTTGATCATCTTTGCCACCAGATGCGGTCTCCATTCCTTTCCTTTAATTGACAGATTCTGGGGACGACGTACCTCTACCCGATATTACGATTCTTATTTCAAGGATTGCATCCCTCGCTGTCGGTTTGTTTGAGTGCTATTCTACGTATCTTCTGTCTGTCCATCTGGAATGCAATCATCCCTCCCTCCACTAGTCTGCTTCATTCTCCCTCCATTGAAATGTGCCGGCGTCATGATGATTGCCGGTGGATAGAGCCTTTCCTTTCGAGAGGTCAGTACATGTCAGCATCGAGGGAGAGGAGGAAGACGTCAATTCCAGAACGCCATAGTTCATGGACCTTCCGTTGGACCGTCCTCCTTTTCTTTCGACGGTTTTTGCTGGTTTAAAACCGGTTCGTGTGAAGTGAATAGTAAACACAAAGGCTGTTGTTCAATATTCTGTCTGTCCCCCTTCTCAAGGGGGAGGCGGCTGCCGTTATAAGTCGCAAGGGTGAGTCACTCATGTGAGTCAGACACATGCTAGTTACACGACTTGAGACATCTGCTGCCTATTTCCCGACAGTTTTCATTTGCGACTCGTTTCGACGAGGTCCTCTTCGATGCCATGCTCTGCAGGTTCCTACGACGTGAGTTCAGTTCCGACCTCAGATATCAAAACAGGACCGTTGAAACCACCGGGTACGATTGAGATTGAGGCCACTTCGGGCTTTTGTTATGATAACATTCTATTCCTGTCTCGTGATAACTTTGGGACAGAGGTGACCATTTTCAGACCCCGGGGACCATTTTTGGTCCAGTTCCTGGGGACTGGTTTTGGTACCCTGTGGTCTGACTGCACTTGACTTCGGCACCACATCTATTTTCAGTTCTGAGCTTTTTTTGGAATCATCTTGACGCAAGACTGGATAAAAATGGATACAGAAATCCGCCATGAGAGTTAGGCGCCTGAAGTGACTCAGGAAGTTGACTGTGAACGTCGGCTCGCGCTGGGTGAATCTACGCAGCCGCCCTGCGAAACCTGCGTGGGAACCCGCCACCCCTCATTTACGCGATAGTCGGCGGGACTCCCAGCCATACCTACAGCTTGCACCTCTAGCATCTCTGATCTGTCAATTCTTTCACAGACAATCTCTCTCTCGACTATTCGTCGCCATTAGCCGCGATCTCCTCTTCATCGAATGACGAGAGAACACCTCATGTCTTGAACCGATCGACCTGACGAAGGCGTCCCAACCCAGGAGCCTCCCCCCTTTCCTTCTCTTCCCTCGCCGGCGGTTCAGTCCTGTATTAATGTCCTTACGTAGAATGACGACTCACAACATTGCTTCTTGCTTTCCGAAGAGAGTGGAGTCATGATGTGCTTCCCCGACGGCCTGCGGACCGCAAATATTGAAAGGCCACGTACAGCTCTTGGCATGCTGGGAATGAGGACGCCCGGTCATGCCAGGTTGCACTGGAACTTCATCAAGTTTTTTCTGTAACCGCGAGGTGTGGCGATATGGTACTGAGTCGGTTCCATCTCTCTCGTGGGATTTCTCCGTCACTCCGGTGGAAACCATGGAATTCATCCATTCCAGCTTTCTTTCTTCACCGTCCGGGTCATAAGCTTGCCCCTCGCTGTGAGGGTGTCTGCCGTGTGACACAAAAACGTCGGGAACATGGCTTGCAGAGTCACACAGTACCAGTGACATACCTCGAGAGGCCTGTCTCCAAACCACCGACGCTGGCCGTGTGGATTTCTCTCTGGGAGAGGAACCCACAACCGACCAACAATGATGGTACGTTGTGGGACTTCAATCTTGGCGGGTATGGATGTATCTGCAGTGATCATAAACCTGCAATCCTCATCGGATCGATGCAGTCCCGGCGGTTGGAGATAAAAGCAATGCTCCTGGACATTCCATTGAACAACCACGCTTCTGCGTCCATCTTCCCACCAACCTCAACCCCTTGCCGGACTTTCTCGCAGTCGACCAACGAGCCTGTCAATCAGCCACGCATAGAGCAATGGGATCAGAAACCGATCTATATCAGTCATGTCCTTGGTTCTCTATTGGCGGTACGTAGTGTCCCTGTGCCCAGATATACATCGACTTCCACGTATCCGCAAGGAGCGTATGGTTACAATCACGACCAACTCTATCAGTGTCGGCAATCCGAGCTCGATACGGCAACTGGATATCAACTCGCCGAGCCATTCTATGTGGGACTGCCGTATGGTCTCAACCAGCCGCTGCAAGTCAACACCCACTAAGCAATCCGTCGCCTCAACTATTACTGAGCAGCGGCTCACTCCTTCCTTTCGATGGTGAAAATGCTCTGGAGCCCACATGGTATGGGTTCGTGCATACCGCCCGGGATGCAGCAATGGTTGTTGAAGCCTGTCTCGACGGAACCTTGATCCAATGTCCACGACGACCTTATGAACGAGAATGAAAGCACGTCATCAAGAGCGGATCCGTGTTTGTGTACGAGGCACTCGCGTCAGGCATCAAGAGATGGACGGACGGCCTGACTTGGAGTCCCAGCCGGATCAATGATAACTTCTTCGTGTATCGGGAGCTGAACGACACCGTTCAGCAGGGATCGAGGAGAAGGACGGTCAAGCGTTTCGGCATGACGAACTCGAGAGAGGGACGAGAAAGGAACTTGAACGGTGCATTTGCCGACGCGATTTCTAGGGCGTCCAGAAATGAAGACAGGCCGTACATCGGTTCCTGACGGATTCGTACGACTTCAAGCCTGGAGGACTGGTGAAGAAGACGATCAGTTTCATGGTGGGAACTACACCCACCACGTCATCTGCTATTACACCCTTGAAGATGCCAAGTCAGGGGGGCTGGCTCATCCTCCTCAGGACACTACTCTCGCGTACACGCAACCTCGTCCCGAGTTGCGAGGACGATACTTCAAGGCCAGACCTCATCATCCGGATGACAAGCTTGCATCCCACCAGGCAATGCCGCCATACCCCCAGCAGCCCTACCATGCCGTCATGGTGCGACAATCATATCTATCAACTCAGGGGACGATGGTGGAGGGGCAGTGGCGATGATCATATGCGTTTAGATTGTAGATAATGGACCTGCTAATCACCACGAGATTCTGAAAGTTCTTGCGGATATGGCACAAGACCACAAGTGTCTACCTAGATATGCCTCTATTACGAGGAAGGGTCAATTAGCCCCTTGAATGTTGGCTGGGGAGGGCTGGTTTTGGTAGATAGATTTATGATGAATTTGACAGAGTATGCGGATCAACAGGAGAAGTGGGAGTCTTTCGCATCCATCCACTGGCACTAGACTCGAACCGCCGGTTTCCGTCCGTTCGTCACGACGAACGAGAACCCAGATCCTGCATTTCGTCGCCCTCATCATCCTGACGGCTCAACACCCTCTCTGTTGGTTCCAAACCGGTATGTTTGGGGTGAATAGTAAATGCAAAAACTATGGTTCAATATTCAGATGAGTTGATATATCCTCACCTAGATACCGAGCAGTGGCACGATTTCCAAGCCTTCTAAAGCGAGTGTGCGAACTTGGGGCCGATGCAGCTGGAGTAATGCTGTTGCGCTTGGCCAAAGTCACTTGTATAGGAGCTCACACATCACAGGACGGTCAGTCAAGAGAGCTAGCTAGAAGGACCAAGCTTGGAAGAGGGAACATTCTGTGGTAGAAAAGAGAGGTAGCATATTGTGAAGGGTTTGGCTGAGACCGCCGGAACTTGGGATACCTTGGCAGAGTGATGATGAGGAATTGTTATAGAACGCTTGTGTGGTGTGTCGAATGTGAAGTGTCAGAGTCCTAGAAATCAGGCATAATCAAATCTTGCCCGATCGCAGATTGCCGAATCGTTTCACCAGATCAAGGTTGACGGTGAGCATCATTGCCTCTGACGAAGTCCTCTGACGTATAGAATGCAAGGTTCTAGTCCTTGATCTTGTATTGGCACTATAGAAACTTCCAGCATGTCGTCTACTCCCCTCCACTCCAGTACCGGCCACCGTACATTCTTCGGCGGGTCCCGCAAGATTCTCTGCCGCGGTCGACTCACGAGTCCCCCGCTTCTGAGAGCGATTCTGGATGAATTGGACGAGGTGGTTTGGCACAAGGCGGCGCCACTGGTTACCAAGTCCACGCCTCCTCACTGGCACTCGCCTGGAAGGCTCAACGGTAGTGCGAATATGCGGGACCTAAAAATATCCGGGCATTCGCAGGGTGTCTGGAGCGTCCTCCCACTCTCCGTGAATGCATTCCAGTCCACTTGTTCGTCCGCGCCCACATGCGTGTATTCTCTTGCCCTTTCAAGCATTCAATCGTCTTGAATGAGAATGGGCCCTTCGCTTTGTGACTCCTTGCGGTTTCGATGATGCTGGTGGATGTCTCTCCTTGGGAGGGTCCCTTTTCCTTCTTGTCACCTTCGGCAAAGTCCTTTGCTTCTGCCGACTCGGCCGCTTCAACGGTTGCGATGCTGGATCCTCTCCGTTTATAGCCTTCACGGTTTCAGAGAGGGTCGCGGCGCCTTTGGACTGTCGTTCTCTTTCTGCGATCCGAGCGCTGCGCCGGGTAGGTAGAGTCGGTTTGGAGATCTTGGAAGACCGAGTCAAGGCCCGAGATACGTCCTTGCCAGGCCTGGCCCTGCGAGTGGCCGAAGACTTTTCGCTGCGCAGCCCTGAACGAATCGAATGACGGGTCGAACGTGTCATTTGCCGTGCGGTCACCCGATCCCGTGCTCCTACAGGGGAGGGGGATTCCTCATGTTTCGTGCGAGGAGTTGTATCGGTATCTTCGTTCCGCGGTTGCTGTTGCACGTTGTCAACGGGTTCGGCTGTAGCATTTGATCTGTTGCTCGCGTGATCGTCATCGCCCTCTACGTGAGGCGTTTGGGTCGGTTGAGTAGATGCAGGCGGTGCTGGATCGGGGTCGTAGCCAGGGAGAAACCCGAAAATTTTGCTCCAAGTCGGACCCCGGCGTTCACGGGACGATGGCTTCGGTGGTGGTGTTCGAGGCGGTATCTCCTCCATCGCATCGATCTCGGACGGGGTGAAGTCCATATCGTTCGGGTCCGCAGGCTCCGGTGAAGGGGATTCGTGTCTCCATTTCCACCCGGGCAAGTCACCCCAGCTCTCTTTCCAGTCCCCCTTGTCTTTCCATCGTGTGGTTACATTCTCCCGTGCCCGAAAATAGTTATCGGGGTCCGGATCGCGTGTCAGTCTCACCTCTTCCTCCGCGACCTCAAGTTGCCATACGTACCACGGCCGACTCGTGATGAAAAACTCCCGGTTATCCACATGGACGTCGGTTGGATGGTCAGCGTCCGAAGGTTGCAGGACAATCGCCTCGTTCCAGCCGCCTTGTCTCTCGAGGTGCAGTCGAACCGCGCGCTCAAACGGGGCCTCCTCATCTCGCGAAGGCCACCTGATCCTCCGTACCTCGTATGGTTGACGATTGTATTCCCGGTCCACGTACGACTGTTCGCGGTCCCACTTCCACTTCCAACGGGTTTCATTATCTTTGGGTCCAGAGTGTACGCGGGCTGGGATCCCCCATTCCGGATTCCACACCCCCAAGCGTTCCCATCGCTTCTTGATGCTGTGTCTGATCATGACGTCCAGCCGTTGTTGCCCAGGACGCCCGATCAGATCGGGTCCACGGTAGAGCGGTTTGTAGTTCGCATCCCGTCTGCCCCATTCTTCACCGATCCGAGTCTTCTCTTGCCGGAATTCGTCGTTGTACCGATGGTGTGGACGATAGTGCGCCGCTTCCCATCCGAACATGCGAATCTCGCTGTCATTCAACGGCTTGCGAAGGAGCTCGTCCACATCGACGTCGGCGTTTGCGACGCGTGGGAATGGGTCAGGAGTGGGCAGTTCCGTGCTGCCGCCCGATGAATATGGCGGAGGTGGATCGTCGGCGTCGAAGCGATGCCTCCGGCCTTCGAGGAACGCTGGATCATCCTCCATTCGCTGGAGGGTCGGCATAATCGCGTTCAGCCGAGCGTGGTTGATATCGCGGACGGAATGCATCGTCGTGTGATGCTGGAAAGAAGGCTTGAAGTGCGGAAAGGGTGAGCCAAAAGGAAAAGAGCGATGTTTTGGGTGGCGTGGGAGCGGCACGTGTCGCGTTATTTCCGGCCCCCGCTCTCGCTAGGCAGCAATTCGCCCTCCAAGCGCCCGCCTCACGTTTCTTGTCTAGCTTGGTCTGCTGCATGTTGAGTTGAGGGGCGCTGTCGTCCAATCGACAGCATGTGGACGGGTGTTTCCTCGACACTTTTTTGATGTGGTGTTCAGGTATATCCTTCGCTGCCGGCTAATGTTTTCCTGCGCACTCTTCATCTCCTCGGACTGCTTCCCAATTCAAGGCTTCCAAGAGTCCCGTTTGCACACGCTGCTCTCCTATACTCTCTCGTTGCTAAATGTGAGGAATCATGCCACGCCAGACGCCTGATCCTCAGACCATCTTTCACCTCGTGCCGGCCAAGAAATCGGTCAAGGCTCGCGAGATTCTTCTCCTTCGGGATAACGAGTCCTTCGTATCACTCTGCCCAGAAGCCAAAGGAGACGAAGCCGAAGACCAATATGGTCTTGAAATCGGCTACCACGTCCGCAAGAGAACTGTTCCCCAGGTGATCACGGAAGTCGGACGGGATGCCGATCTCATCTTGCCCGGAAAGAGCATCTCCCAGGTCCACTTTTCCTTCGAATTCCATCCGGAATCCCGCCAAATCATGTTGTGCGACCGATCCCGACTTCGCAATACGAAGATCCTTCCAGTCGGCTTCAGGAACGATGGAGATTTCCGCCAGGTCGTCTTACAGCCAGGCACTAAATATTGCATTAGTGCTGGCGGCGAGCAACTGAACCAGTATATCTTCGACTTAGTGTGGCCCGAGAAGTCAGCGGACGTGTTACAAGAGACCGAGAAGGAATATCAGAGGGCTGAGGCATCGGCGCAGAATCCTCGCTATGCTCGAACCATCGAGGAAGGGCCCACTGAGCTTCCCTCGTGGTACAATACCCGTCTCCACACGCCGACCGTTGGGGCGGTCCTGCGGACGACCGAGGGCGAGTTTTTAGGGAAAGGAGCGTTCGGCGAAGTGCGTAAGGCCGTCGATCTCGATTCGGGGTGCTTCATCGCGGTCAAGAAAATGAAACTGCCGCCTAAAGTTGGCCCTTTCCCGTCTCACGAAGAGGACACGTTGCGGCGCGAAGTCAAAATACTCTCCAGTATTTCTCACGTATGTCCATGCACACGTTCTCTTTGATGTTGGACTCTGACCATGCGTGCAGAAAAACATCGTCGAATACTTAGGCTCGACAGGCTGGGATACCGGGACTGTACATGTCTACATGAGCCTCAAGGCCGGAAACGTGTGCGATTTGCTCGAGAAATCTCCGAACATAGGTTATGATGAAAAGATCCTTACGCGGCTCCTACATGAGATGCTCGAGGCGCTGGATTACCTGGCCTTCCGAGGCTGGTGTCATCGGGATGTCAAGCCCGAAAATATTCTGTACACGCCATCCGGCAACGAGGGTTACGTTTTTCAGTTAGCTGATTTTGGTCTTGCCAATCAGCAACGGCTTGCGAATACCTTCTGTGGCTCGCCGCTTTACATGGCTCCTGAGGCGATGTACCAAACGCGCCGTCAGTCTCCCAAAATGGATGTCTGGTCCCTCTTTGTCGTAATCGGTGTCGTGACGCAGGCGGGAGGGCTCCATGACCCGACGTTGGCCGACTACGGAGAGGTGTTACCTCGTGTTAGAGCCGCAGCGGCTCAACACGCAGCTCTTAGCCCAATGGCTCAGGAAAACCCGGAGACGCGCTCGTCTGCGGCTCAGATGCTCGTCAAATGCTTCGACGGCCAGGGATTGAGCACTCCACGAAATCAGGTCGGGCCAATGCCGGACCCTGCAAGCATGTTGGCGCAACCACAAGCCTCAGAACAGCGCGAACCTGATCCAAGGTCGAAAGCTCCAAAGCCCAGAGTTAAGAGACCAGCAGCCGTCGATCTAAGAAGGGCCAACTACAAGTATGCGCCACGCAAACTTCCAGCGAACCGCAACGACCCTCAACGAGATATCCATCCAAAGGTGTTGGCCGAAATTGAACGGCGAGGAGAATCTTTGGGGTTGCAGCTGTTCACTTGATATGTATCGTTTGCTCTTACATACTTCTATCGCTTGTCTTTTCTTCTACTCGGAAACTTCCTAAGTTTTGACGGCGTTGAGTTTCTTTGGCTGTTACATCATTGATTTTTCCTTCAGGTTAATCTGTTTCTACTGTTTCGCGGGCTGGAGTCGGCATTCATTGGGTATCTCGAAGAGTCGGAAGAGCTTGTCTGATGGTGGCCTCGCGGTCCTCTGGGCGTGCGCACGAAGATGTGAAGCGTGCCAGAGGGATTGAGGTTGACTGCTTCAACGCGGGTGTCGATCTGGAATTCTGGATCGACTTGAGTACCCTCTCAATAGTGCTGCGGAGACCTTGCGGCTCCTGCTTGGCTTTGTATAGAGCATCTCTGGTCGCGACATCTGGTACGCGGACCTGGACTGTGAGAATCTCGCGAGCCTTATCCGATTTCTTGGCCGGTACGAGGTGAAAGATTGTCTGAGGGTTGGGCGTCTGGCGTGGCATGATTCCTCACATTTAGCAACGAGAGAGTATAGGAGAGCAGCGTGTTAAGTGCGCACTGCGCAGGATAATTTCGTACGTGCTAAAGAGTCGCACGAAGTGATTCGCACGATAGAGGGGTGCGCACGAAGAGGTTCTCACGAAATAATTCCTCGCACGAGTTTCCCGTCGTGTTCTTCCCAGCCTTTAGGGTTCCTCCACAGCAAGCACGATGGTTCGCCTTGTGGCGATGCCCGAATGACACGATCTGTATGCTCTATCAACAGTTGCGCCCTTCCCAACCTTTGGGTTTCTCCGCTGTCGGGCGACGGGTCATCCTTGTTGGTGACTCCCGCTCGGGCTCCTGCGTTATGGTAGACATGGCGGAGATCTGGATGGGAAGGTGTAGGCAGATGGGAGGGTTTGCGAAGGGCAAGAGGTTGTCGAGCCTTTCACCGACCACCGAACAAAAACGTTCTGTTTACGTATCATAGACCTCATCGTTTTCGGTATTCCTGTAAGGTCCCTCTCGGTCGTTCGTTCCTCAAGATGCAACCCTGAGCCCTACCAGAACGGCTAGCACGATCGGAATCTTTGACAGCGGGCTAACATGATGTCCTGGAGTGACTCATCTGTAGGCGCTCGGCGGCGATTTGTATTGGCTTGGGTTTGAGGGCTTGCCCTCAGCGCAGCACCAGCCACATGTACGTCATACGCCCTGGCGGATATGTGGCGCTGTTGCTGAGTCAACCAGCGCGCACAGCTTGTGAATCCGCGACCAGTCTGCGCAACGGCAATCAAGCTACCTTCGCTATGGGGCATAACTCATCGCTATGTTTATGTCGCAAACTCCTCTAACAGCGCATCAGAATATCACACCGCCTTCTAGCTTCACAGACCCGCCGTTGACGCCCCCGCCGACCGACGAGAAGCCCTTTGCTCATGCCCGCACCGCCGCCAGCGCTCTATCCCCACGACTCTCCGCGTCCACTTCTCGCAGCCCGACTACGACAGCAATGACAACGCCATCCCCTTCGCCCATCCCCCTACCTTGTGTCTCCCCAAGAGCCTTCATCGCCGACCAATCCCTCTCTCCTCGAAGCGAAAGCGAAAGTGAGAGCATGCGCCTGCTGAAACAGTTCCTTCAACGTCCCGCCCGTCTTACCGTCCGAAACGCCAACCCATCATATGAGACGACTACCGACAATAAGGAAACAAGGCACAGCATCTGTGACACGAGCGGGGGCTGGTGCATATGCTTTGGGATGAGGGAGGACAGCAAGTGCGACTTGTGGGGAGCGCCCGTTATCAAGAAAATGGTGGGATGAGGTTTGAAGAGCACTTAGAATGGCGGTGAAGAGACTGTAAGTTCTTTCTTTAAGCTATTCATAGTGATACAGAATCATTTGTTTGACCGGTTCAATCTCGACTTTCCGTCATTCCAATAGTGCTTCCATCCGGGTTAGTGTAATAAAAGCTCCCGTCCCTAGCGGTGCGGAAAGGTCTAGTTCTCCGCAAGACTCTCCTCCAGGATAGCTTTCAGCACATCTTCTGCATCCCTGAAGTCTCCTGTCCAGCAGCCCTTGATCACACTCCCGCATTTGAATCCCTCGACATGCGGAAATTCCTTCCGTTCAAATTTTGCCGTAGCCTCATCATCTGACAGGTCCACATATGGCTCGCGGCTAGTCATGATATAGTACATAACCGAACCAAACGCAAAAAGGTCAGTCTTTATATTAGGAGGGTCCCGCCAGTCTCTTGGGAGGAAGAACCGTGTGCTTTCCATAGCTCCGCCGTCTAAGCTTCCGAATAACGATCCAGCAAAATCGCAGAGTTGGACGTTAAGCTGTTCGTCCAGGAGGAAATTGTTTGGGTGGATGTCGCAGTGGATAACGCCTTTCGAGTGGATGAATGCGAGCGCCTCCGCCGCTTGCGTCATCCACTTTTGCCGAAGTTGTAGAGAAATGTTATCGTGTTCATGTTTCGATATATAGCTACAGATATCGCCATTGAGGGCCCGTTGAAGAAGGATTCCGTGTTCATGTTTGCCCAGGTAGTTGACGATTCTGTCGTGCTGCCCTAGCGCTGAAAGAATAGAGTGTTCGACATTGAGACTGTTAAGCGCAACGCGGTCTTCCCTGTCGCGTACGTATTTGAGCACAGTTCCGTCTGGAAGGAGCCCTAGACGTGCAGTATTTCCGCCGGAGAAGAACTCTGTCACACCAGGAGGATACCAAGGCTCAAGGTATCTAACCTTGACCATTGGATTGGCCGGGTCAACATGGTATTTGCCATCCTCTGGCACCGGTGTGCCATCAGTATACGTGGCCATATCTTAGATTTCGCTTCTGCAGCAACAAAACGAAAAGACAGGTTCACAAGCCGGCAAGCAGTGAACAACGATAGGCTTTATAGAACGAACGAGCTTTTAGAAAGCAAATACCGCCGATCAGCTTTGAAGTATTAGGTGGCACAGCCCTTTCGTTTGTACGCCTTTCATTTAAGCGATCACCAAACGGAATTTCTTCAGAGGCGATGCTAGCGCCGAGTTAGCGCCGCAAAACCAATCAGCACGCTGTTCCCAGTCGAAGTCTAGTCCTCGCCCGACGATGGCGCCATGCCGCCCAAAGCTCTGGCCATCGCAACGCTGGCGCTTACCAGGAAACGACTTTGCAATAGACACCAACAACTCGGCAACCTTTGTGTCAGCTCGAAACAAACACGCAGATGAAGCGGAGAGTATGAAGATTAGAGTCTCGTCTAGGATCCATTGGCTCCCAAACGAAGTGAACGGCGTTTGCCTCAGTTTAACTCCGCTAAGCGCTGTACACCACAACCTCGTTTTTATACATGGTTAATATTTGGAGACAAGACGTTCGTGCACATGCATTAAGATGCGTATTTAAAGCAAGATCTTTCTACTATATTTCTCTTCCATTCCTCATTCTCACCGCTCTGTCTCTGATATTTGACTATCAAACGGCGTCAACATCATCTCTCATTTCCTGCCTAAATATGGTCATATGGCCTTCACGGATGCTGCTGGACTCACCTCCTTCGCCGCTGCGCCAGCTTCCCTAGAGGGGTCAGAAATCCGACGCGAAAGAAGGGCCTGACGACGCCCTGGCCCAGTGACATTTCGGCATGAAAAGGTTGACGCCACTCGAATGGTATATGGGTTCGTGTAGCGGGTATCACCGTCCGCGAGTCACGATGATATCGCCCTAGGATCGGGGAGGGGAGAAACTTGCGGAAAGGTGGAGCTCGTTCCGACTCTTGGAGAAGAGAAATCGATGTACACGAGGTCGGTGGGGTACGGGTTGGAGCAGTCAATTCGACGTAGACGAGCAAATGGATGAAGTAGACTCAATCTTTAGAGGGTCAAAGAGGGCGATGACTGTGGGAAAAAGGTCTCATTAGCACGTAGGAAGTGGAATCGAGCTTAGGGTTGTGTTGGGCTCATGCGGCACTTGCCTCTTCGCATCGGCTGAGGTGCCTGATTGCGGGAATTACTGGGCGCAGCTTCAGCTGTACAAAGGATTGCAGCAGGCGGGGAGTCAAGAGAGGGTGAAGGGAATGAGGGAAGAAGAAGGGGAGGCCGATGCAAAAGCCAAGCGATCCGCGGAGGTAAGGTTTTCCCGAACCGAGGCGCTATACCTGAAGGGGGTATCATTAAGTGGATACACAATAGAACACAGATCTCGCTCTGTGGGCGTGTTCGTCAGATACAGAGAATATAAATCAAGAACTTCAATTGTAGGATAAACTATCTGTGCCTTCTGCTACGTATACACAAGCAGATCGCAAGCAAAGGACTGAATGGCCAAGGACTGAATGGCCAAAAGCCGAACCCTGTGTTGACGGTGAGATGCAAGTCCTTATTTCTTTTTCCTCTTGAAGTTGCTTGACTCAGAGTGAATCGTTGTGTCTGGGGTGATTTGCTGGACGCTTGGCTGGCTGTCCGGTATCGCTCCTTCATCGGCTAAGCGGTAATCTTCAAATCGCTGGGACAGTCCTGAGCGTGATGACGCTCGTTCCAGATCCGGAAATTGAGGTTCGGGCTGATCGGAGACTTCGAAATTCAAGCCAGCGGGTAACATGTCGATGGCGGAACAGATTCTTTTGAAGTGCTCGGGAAGCCATATATCGTAGACGTTTCGGACAAAAGTATAGGCCGTCCACCTCTTCCCTCGATCCAGTTCCGTATTCTTGATGCTGAATTCGCCAATTGGGTGCCGATAGTACGTGGCGTCTCTTCCATCAATAGCAGCATAATGTCCCCAGATGCGTACGTCTACATCGCTGTGAGAGATTGAAAAGCCGTTGATTTCTCGATGAAGCTCTTTCTCGCGGCCCACAAGTCGAAAAAGCTCTACTAAATTCTGTAAAGCAACAGTCTGATTATGAGCGTTCTGTCGATCGGCGATATCCAGTGCGGACGCTCCGCATTTTACCTCGCTGGTAAGAAATGGAAGGTACATGTCGTACGTAGCCGCAACATAGGAGCAGTCTTCCAGTTCATTACCAATAAAAGGCTGGAGCTTCTGTAACTGTTCTCGGTTGAATGCTTCTCGCTTAAACCCAAGACCGTAGTCTGGCTGCGGACGCGGTCCGCAAAAAGGGATGGCGTTATTCCAGCCGGCGTTAGTAGTCTCTCTGAGAATCTTCAGATGCTTAGCGCCGCGAATTGCCAAAATTTCGGCAGGAGGGACAATGAGCTGTGCGATATCGCGGATCACTCTGGTCTCGTTTCTGCCTTTGATCAATTCCAAAGTGTCTTCGAACAGATCATCATCGAACAATGTATGTTCTGGTGGCGACTGCGACGCTCTTAGAAGCTTTTGGCAAAGCTCTTTGCTTTCGGCGGTGATTCCCTCTTCGTATTTACCCATGAAGCTACCGCGTTCCCTGAGTTGACCTTCGTACCGCGGATGTTTGTACGGAGCACTCTTCTGTTCTCGCGGTTGCTGGTCGCTCGGTGTTCGTGTTAGGACTGTTTCCGCGTTGATGCTGGCATCCGAACGCTTGCGGCGAAGGGAAGCCGATGATCTCTTTCTTGCGAGCGCATGATGGAAAATGTCTCGAAAACGATCCATTGTTTTCTCTTGTTCTTCTGTCGGCCAGGTTCCGTTCTCCCTCCAGTAGTCAACTCGAGCCTCGCTGATTGTCTCCCACCCAACCTGTTCGCCGACCGAAGCTGCAGATGTCCGTACTCGTTTTGGGAGCGGCTCGGGCGAAGATCGGAAGGGTGGAACTTCACCTTCTTCTCGAGGTCGCTTTGGCGTCTTCGCCTGCTGAACGGAGTTGGGTGTTGTCTGGATGGGATCGGCACGTTGGAGGCGTAGGCTTCTGCGTCTTTGTGCAGGAAGGGTGGGGGGTAGTTGGACAGGCCGGGGCTGGGGAGAGAGCTCTTGGGGCTCTTCTGAAGGGCGCACGTCTTCTGGCTCGCCGGCTTCAGCAGAGTCTTCTTTCAAGTTCTCCTCAGAGAACTCGTGTCGGAGCTGGTTTGCGGGGCACACACCTTTTGGCTCGTCGGCTTCGGCTTCAGAGTCTTCTTCGGGGCGTTTCCATTTGGTGCGGGCCGGCTGAGAAGTGGGTGCAAGAGGGGTGGGAGGTGGTTGGATGTGTTGCAGTCGTGCGCTACTTCGAGTGCCAGCGCGCCGTGCGGACTTCACGATAGGAGTCTTCTTTCGAGGTCCAGTTGTGGGTTGGCGCCTGTTATTCTTGGCGGGAGCAGAATTGGGTCGCGGCGCCATAGGCATGGAGAGAGAGAAGCGTAACGCGCATGCGGCGCTAGATATATGATGACGGGATGGAAGGATGGATGCAGGAGTGTCGGCGCGAAGTCGGATGGAGAGAGCGGTTAGTTGGCGAGAAGGTTTTGACGCTCCAGGCTTGGCGCTGGCGAGGGGCAGGTGGCAGTCTGAAACGAGCCGAGGGAGCGCTAACCGAACCGCGCTACCCGTATGCGGCAGGTGTGCACTTTCTTGCACTTCCAGATCGGCATCTATGGACGCCGACACAACAGCAAAACAGTCGAGTCCTCAGCCCCTCCAATTCTCCACTCTCGCTCCGCATGCCCAGGTTCTCGTCTGGCTGCAACTCCAGCAGCCTCTATTGAAATGAGAAAACACCGGCCACGTTAAAGCCATTCCATGTTTATCTGAAAGGGGATACACAGCTGTTACCGATTAGAAGCCTAAGCGGACTGCGTGATAACATGGGCGCCATGACCATGAGGGGCGGTGCGGTTATCGCAGGTGCATCTACATCCTCGCTTCCTGAGTGGTGGGGAGAAGAACCCTGCAGTGTCAGCCCCCTTCAAACCTTCAGGATACTGTGTCAAAGAGGTTTAGTTAGCGACGTTACTTCAGTATAAGATTGACGTACATCTTTCGGCTTCAGGTTGATGTTGGCCGAACCCATGGTGATCCCACATGTGCCCTCGAAGTCGTCTCCCGGGTACTCGCACAAGCCAAAGATCTCTCTGAGGTCCTTTTCGTCAAGCAAACGCTTGAAGCTGGCTACAAAGGCACGCTCCTTTTCTCCCATCTCAACCTTGTGCCCTTTGGAATAGTTGAACTCAGTTGGTATCAATTCACCAGTGGAGGAAAAGTTCCAGACTGCTGGTTGGGGTTCATCCATCCCCTCGCCGGGGTTCACATTCCAAGGGGTAGATGTGCCATTGTAATTGACCATCATTTGCCCAGGAAGGATGTCGAAGTGGCGGTGCGGCATGGCAAGCCCGAAAGTGCGATCCATGCCGTTATCAACGAAGAAGTCTTTGAAGAGGTCCTCAACAAGCTTATCACCATTCAACCTGACAAAGCACGGTATTCAGCCTGTGAACCGATCGGCTCTAGTCCTCCAGAAAAGGCAAAGCGATGCATGCTTTGCTATTTCGAGCCTGAAGAGGTCTCCTCCGTGTCCCGTTTGCCCTTGCCATGACGCAGACCACAGTCGAAATCGCCTTGTTTCCCAGTGCCGCCGCACAGAGGACAGTCAGACATCGGTGTCTAAAAGAGAACCTGCACGTTAGCGCAAGAATATACCAAGCCACAGGGGAGAAATACCGCTTTACTAAATCGGCTGATGCTAGTTTCTCTTGCTCACCTCGCCGGACAGCTACAGCTCGTCAGCCCCTTGCTCGAACGGTCACCTCGGAGAACTTACCTTCAAGAAATTCCTGATATTTGCAATCGTGAGTCAATCGCGGGCCGAGGCAACTGCGCTCCTTGGCGGAGCCTGTTACCTCAGGAAATTGAGAGCTCATGAGAGGTGCAGACGCTGGTTCAAGTCGATACGGCGGAGTCGATCGAGAGCTTCTTGAAAGGTGTCCTCGGTGAGCTTGTTGCCGTGGGGCTAGTGGCCAAGCATGGCGTCAACGAGGCTTCTCTTGGGTAGGGTCTTGAGGCAGAGGACCTGCTCGGCGAGAGAGAGCCGGCCCAAGGTGGCAGTCGCTTGTATTTTTGGCCACCACTTGCCAAAGTCGTCCTCCTCACTCATCCTGTATTCAGCCTTAGCCATCATAAGGTCCGCGTGGGCGCGCAGGGTCTCCTCCTCCGGATCCTTGCCGAAGGCGCGTTTGAGGTCCTTGATCATCTCATCCGAACTGGTGTATATATTGCTGGCGTAGCCGAAATCGATCGAGTCGGTGGAGGGCAATCGGTGACGTACGACGCCCAGAGCGATTCCACGGAGACGATCGCGTATATAGTCGATTTATCGAGCTCTGAAGGGAACAGGCAAGGCGGAGCTTTGACTGCAAATTGAGCATCCAGGGCTCAAAGCTATCGAGGTCGCGATCGCCGTGGAAAACGGGTGGGTCTGGGTAACATTTGTTACGTCCTTCTTGACTGTGTGGGCCGGTACTACGGCGGGGGCTATCGGCTCGGGCGGCTGCGCGATAATTATCGCGAGCTCGGCGGAGGCGCGTATTATCGTCGGTGAGGGTGACGAGCTCGGTGGCCAGGTGGCGGAGGACTTGACGCCAGAGAGTTGGCTCTCCAGTAATCGCAGTAGTCAGAGACTCGTCGTCGTCGATACTTACGACGCTGCCGTCGCCCTTGGTGATCGTGATGGAGTCGTCGGAGGGCGCCTTCGTCAACGTCGGAGTCTTGAGAGCTCATAGTGAGTTGAGAGCTCATCGTGGGGGCCTCGCTGGGCTGAGCTTGTAGGGGGTGCTTGCTGGCGCGCTGGCTCAGTTAAGCGTTGTGGGTGCCTCGCTGGGCGGAGTCGTATTTTCGAGAGCTACGCTGGGCTCGTGGGTTCTCTGTTTGTCGCCTTCAACCGGGAAAAGTTCTCACTGCCGCTGAATTTGACGCTGAGGGGGTGCTCGCTGGCGCGCTGGCTCACAAGCCTACTCCGGCAGAGGTGAGTCGAGCGATCGCAACTGACAATCGTAGCTCACAGGCTTCAACCGGAATAGAATATCGCTGACGCTGTTTCCGTAGGGCTCGATCGCGCGGTCGCCGTGTCGTACGCGTTACGGGCAATAATATTGTGTAAGGGACCCAGGGCAGTCGGGTGAGAGCTTCTGCGGTGCGCGAGGCTCTGTATACGCTAAGGATGTGCTAGTCCTAACTAGGAAAGAGCCTCGGCAATTCGGCAGAACTCCGGAGCTCCCGGAGCTGTCAAATGCCACCTGATTCCATAACAGCAAGAAAGGTGAGCATTAAACCCCTTGTTAAAGAATAAGTAAGCACGGCTCGATAATATACAGACTGCGAGTGCGCCTGCATCCGATCTGTATAGCATCGCCGATCTATCAAATTGCCCGTCCTCGGCATTTGAATACCCAGTGATATTGGTGCTAGGAACCACTGGGCGGGGTGGCGTATAGTGCATTTGCCATTCATGCATGTGTTATTGACGTGGTCAGGGCGTCTTCCGGTGAGACGAAAACGGCATCATGCAGCCGGTCAGCAGTCGGTTGCTCACTACAGCCATGAGCTTACCCCAGCCACTCAAGAGTCGACACGAGCAGACCCTCGCTAGACGTAGAGCATCCTCCACACACCTTGCATTCCTCTGAGGCCTACGCAAGCACCAGAGGGGCAACTTTGCTCGCCTAGAAGTAGGTATGAGTAGTGAACTTAGAGCCCCCATGAAAGATCTCCCGTGCAGGACGTGCCCGATGCCATAAGAACATTAATCACGATGCCATACTGGGGCGAGAAATGGCCCAGATCGCTCGCAATGGCGAAGGTTGCCCCCTTCGATGCGGTTGGCGTACGCATAGTCGCCACCAGCGCCAAATCCCAAAAGAGGCAAGGCTGCATGGGGTTGGTGAGGGAATACGAGCGGGGGACAAGTGGTGGTACAGGCGAGGCACTGATAGATAAAGTCCGGTCTTGCCCCAACTTTCCCGTTAGCCCGTTGAACTCTATCAAAGCAAATCAGACGCCCCAGGAGTATTTGGTACTTACTTAGCTTCCAACTATATCGGTAAGTGGATACCTGCTCCGAAGCTTCATCTAGACTACGTACTTACAATAGTATATAGAACCTGAACTGATCAGTATGTCGAACGTCGAGGACATAATCAGCTGGCCGAGACGTGACACGGTTTTGAGTGTATTGGATGAGCAGAAAGGAGATGATAGCTGCGGACATCATGTGGCTTTCGTAAGTAATCTACCTGCATATCCATGCTGCGCCTTATCTAAACAATGGATGTTAGTGTCCAGTGGGGTTATTCCCTGCTTCGGCGCCCATAATTACTCACGGAGACCAATGTAAACACTGCTCCTCGGCGTGGACATGTGGGAAGTGCGAATGTTGCGATGATCATTGTCATTGCTGAAGTGTTGTATGGATAAAGTATGGAGACTACAACAAGCATAGGTTTCCCGCATTTTCGTTCGGGGAAACGGGAGCCAATTCCGCTGAGTAGTCCGTAGGGCGACGGAAAGGGTCAGCATCAAGTCACGATCCAACATCGTGTCACGCCTGGATGGCGGGATGGGTCTTCTTTATCCTCGTTTCGTCTGTAATCGTCACTCATTTATTTCTATCTACGCAAGGAAGAACACTCTTTCAACGTTGTGGGTCACCTTAACCTAAGAATGGAGACACTGGTAAAAGGGGATTGTCCACCAAAGTAGGCACTACCATTTTCCGAGTCCCCTTTTCTATGCTGCCTGCTGCGTCGGCAGCCATTCATCGTGCCTCTTCTTCTGTTTCTCCCACTCTTTGACTAGCTTCTTGCGCCTATTCTTGGACACCACATTCCCCGCTGCGTCCACGGTCGGGATGCCGCTTTCGTCCCATTCCAAGTACTCGTCCGAGGTCCTGAACATCAACAGGGGGTCGACCTTGGCGCGCTCGCGCAGCTCCTTCTCCCTCTCAGCCTTCCTGGCCTCCTGTTCCAGCTTAGCCTTCGCCTTCGCAGTGCCAGCTGATTCCCGCTCCGCGCGCGCCTCTATGAGCAACTTATCGAGGGGTCGTACCAAAGCAGGCTGGGGGTTGTTGCGGTCCTCGAGATAGATGCCTAGGTTCCAGAGGTGTACATCGCGGAGCTGGTCGCATAAGGCGAGAAGGTCTTTTGCCGGCGCTTGCTGGGCCGCGAGGGCCTTGACGTTGGTGCGGAACTGCTGCAGCACCTGATCGTATGGTTTGGAGGACTCGACCACTGGTGTTGACGCCGCGATCGTAATTCCGTCAGCGAGCTTCGCTATAGCTGTATGATCGACCGAGCCGGAATATGCCAAGGTTCGGACCTTGTCGCGCAATTGAGATGCGGGGTAGATATAGGGTTTTGCTGGCGCGGGAATATCGAGGCCCGACCACCCTATACGGACCAGGTTGCTGAGATCTCCCTCGGGATCAAGACCAAATATGGTGACAATGCGTGTTACCCACCGGGCGAGCAAGATGACTGTCTGATCTGAGAGTGCCTCTGCCGAGTTAGACTCGGTAACAAGATCAGAGAGGATTCTCATGACAGCTGAGGTGTTGAAGGAATCGCAAAGAGCTGTGTCAACATCGGCTTTCGCCTTATCCAGGGCGCTTAATAATTGCTGGTCTGCCATGCCAAGCTCTTGCATTGTTGTAGTCCCGGCACTGGAATGTTTCCAGAGGTCCAAGCTCTTTAGAAAGAAGTTATTGAGCTTGCCTTCCCAGCTGACTACGGCCTTCATAAGCTCGTCTGTTACCTCAATACCATCCTGCCAAGGCATAAGGAGGAAGCAAATTCGGAGAGAACGTGCACTCCACTCCTTTTGGGAGAGAACAGTTCTGATGGTCGTATAGTTCTTAAGGCTCTTGCTCATCTTCAAGCCTCGAATCCTACGATCTGTTAGCTCCTTTGTACGACGAGTTGGGTATTTAAAACCTTTTACCTTAGTTGCCCCATGTGAATGAAGTAATTTGTCCACTGTACTTGGCAGCCCGGAGTCGACCAGTAAGCTTCCGATTGTGCGAGTTCGTTATCATGATGAGGGAAACGAAGATCGACGCCTCCGGAATGGATATCTATCGTCTTGCCGATCACTTCGGAGGCCATTGCAGAGCATTCAATATGCCATCCTGGCCGCCCATGACCCCATGGACTCGGCCATGCTGGCTCGCCTGGCTTGCTAGCTTTCCACAGCGCAAAATGATTCTCGCTCCGCTTCATTGACCTTCCCTTGGACAGTGAACCTTCACCATCGGCTTGGAGGGCAGGGTCGTTCTTGTTCCATGGTTCCAGCCGGGAGTAGCTGTGCCCAGCCTTCTCAAACGAGTCGATATCAAAATATACGGAGCCCTCAGGGGTAGCGTAACCGAAACCGTTCGCCACAATCTTCTCAACGAAGCGGACAATCTGAGGGACATACTCGGTCACACGAGTGAGTTGGTCGGGAGCCAGGACATTAAGCGCATTCATGTCCTCGAAGAAGCGGCGTTCGAATTTCTGGGTCAGCTCCAGGTATATCTTGTGGTTATTGGAGTCCATCTCTGCACCATGCAAGGCATCGAGATATGGGAGCAAAATATCGTCCGTCTTGGTGAAAAATTCAGGTAGCTTTCCTGGGGCTTGCAGGGCCTCGACAGCCGACCGTGCCGTTCCAATGTGTGCTTTCAACAGCAAATCGGCGACAGTAACAGCTTGGCCCTGTTGGCCCTGTTTTGCTGTCGCGGCGTCGGCCAGAGGTGAAGGCTCGGCCTTTTCCTTATATGCCTTGTCCGCTGCCTCGGGAAAAGTCTCTGGGCTCGTATCCGAGGGCAGAGACGGAAGGTTCTTGCCAATGTAGTGCCGGAATGCGGCTTTGGCCTCTGCCAAAATCGAATCGCTCACCGAGTCGTCCTCAGTGGCATGCTCCTGCTTGAAGCGCGCGAGCAGGTACTGCTGGCGGCCCTGGAGGATGATCTTGTCGTCGATATCGGTCGTATTCATAACGAACTTGACACGGAAGCCGAAGTAGTCCTTCATGATGCGGCGGATAATGTCGGTCGAGACGTAATTCTTGGCATGGCCCAGATGGGCATCTTCGTACACTGTTGGGCCACAGGCGTACCACGTCACCATCCTTCCTGTCGGATCGACTGGGACAAAGTCATCCTTGCTCCTCGTCAGGCTGTTGTAGATCTTCAGTCGGGGCAGCTGGGCGTCGGGTCGGGCTTGGGGGGGGATCCATGGCGGCTGTTTGCGACCGTCGGACGCCATGCTACGTGCGCTCAACTGTTCGAGATTGAGATTGTCAGCGTCAGGGTATTTGTCTGAGGAAGAAAGAAGAAGGGTCGCACATTTGGGAGGGGGAAAGAGACAACTCGACTTAGCGGTGTGATGGTATTAACGTTACTGACCCGGCTCTGCTTCAGCGGTTGTGTTTGGCAAATTGAGGCAGGAATGACTCACCGCAGCAATCTCATTCCCAGGCTCTCGGCAAAACTCCGGTTAAGGGAGTGATCGAGAGCCAATTCCTTGAACAGCTTCCCAGAAGTTGGCTTCACCGTCTGTGATATGGCGGGTTTTCGTTGTGGTGTGCGGTGCGAACGCGATGGCGGGTTGCTGTGGACTCGAGCCTCGCTCCTCGCCAAGACGCACGGACCATACGCTCGCAGCTTCGGACGAATCGCGTCATCACAACTTTCACCAGTAGAGCACCGCGCTCCCCAAAAATCACGACCTCAGCGCTCCAGATCGGGACAGTCGCCCAACAACACCACCCTCCGCACCTCGCACCTCACACCGCGCGGCGATCGCATACACCGCAGTTTCCGCCCACGGTCGAGCATAGCTTCCACCCATAGTCGAGCACGACTCCCGCCACTCGCCCAACAAAACACTCAACAAGTCCCGGACAGCAAGCGTGGACAGCAAGCGTGGACAGCAAGCGTGGACAGCAAGCGTGAACCGCCCAACTCCCACCGGGATAAAGCACCCTCGCCCGAACTTCACACTCTTTTCCTCCTCACCTCACATACATCGCAGTATACCCCAACAGGATACGTTCTTCAGCAGCGTTGCATCAGAATCCTCTCCCCTCCCGGTATACTACGCAGTATACTCATCTCGTCACCGCCACGATCAAAGGAGTTCACCGCCCGCACATGAGCTCACTCCCCGACATCCCCCAGGACCTACACATTCGAGCGTTCAACATCATAACCTACGCCGCAAGCTCTGGACCTCATCGAGCCTTACTCATACCAGAGGCATTCGAACTCGCCAGCTACATCGCTGAAAGGTACGAGGCACCATCACCCTTTCGTGAGCAACTGACGGCACGACCTCGCTCGTCCTTGACCCAAGCAGACAGCCCCTCCCGGCGCCGTCCCGCACGTAGGCGAGCATTACTCGGTGCGAACAGCTCACTCGGTTATCCATACGCTTGGTCCCTCGCCACCGAGACCACCAGGTCAGCGAAAGCAAGCGTCAAGAAGGACTCGATCGGCTTCCTACAGCCAGGACAATACATTCGCGACACTCCCGCCTACTACTAGCATCTGCTGCAACTACTAACATTCAGCTCCGCTGTCCCCAGATGCTCACCAACTAGCTGGCCTGCCCCCAGCCTCGTCCCGTCCCAAAAACGCGCTCGTAGTCCATGCAGACACTACAACCGAAGATGTTAACCACTTCAATCTACACCAAACATGGACTATCGCCCGCCACGGCGGAAGAAGAGCAAGGGCTAGAGGATGGTGCAGAGGAGCCAGAGGTTCTTGCCTTCACGGGAAGCTATCGATAGCGTACGGCGGCTCGGTCACGCTGAGCAAATGATCTTCAGCTACCAGATATGTGAGCGCAGACAGAAGAAGGAGGTGGTGGATGGATCACAGCAAACGATAAGGCTGTGACAATCTGTGATGTAGAGAGCTGTCGGTCTGGGCAGGCTGTCAAAGAGCGGGGGCTGCAGCCTACCGGTGAGCCGTGGCGCAAGGCTGGAGCAGGGTTGACAGATCATGATCGCGCGAAGAGAACAGCTTGAAGCGGGAATAGAGAGCAAGAATGCAACAAGAGTCTAGGTTGGGCGCGATGGACGTTGGACAAGAGCGATAAGTGTGAACAGTAATCTGTGTATGTAAGTAGTGCCTACCTCTGAGGTACTTGTGACGAAGAGCCTGACGTCGACACGCCCAGCCGACAGCCGGTAGGATCACAGCACTCGTCTTACACACAGCTCGCAAGCAGATCGCTTGCTATCTTTTGTACACGCGAATTGCTCTGAAGGACCCAGTTCTTGAGGCTTTGCAGCGAAGACTTCAGCGCACGACTCATGTTGACTAGGTTGCTGATCAGCTCGAATCTATCTAATGTGAAGAGTCTTTGCATAACTGACTTGGATTATGGAAATGTATAGTGAGATTTCGTTTTTTGCCACGGTAGGTTGGGAGGAAGAAATGGGTTTTGCCGCTCTCAAGTAGGACGGACTCGCGCTTTATACATTCAGCCTGCTGGCTGAGCATCGCATCTTCATCAGAGGAAGTGTGCCCCATTCCTCGCGCGCGGTAAGACAGACACATTGTATTCAGATTTAGTCGCTGTGGACGAATGGCCCAGCTCAAAACCGTGCTGTGCTTGTATGGCAGTCCGTTGTGGTGCGATCTCGCATGATCAGTGGAGAACAGAGCGCGTCTAGGGCTCAGACGACTGGAAGTAGCTGAAAGCGCCAGGTGGAGATTGGTTGTTGGACGAATTAACGCAAGTGAAAGGGCACGGGCACGTGACGGGCTTCTTTGGCGCGCGCGCTTACGTACTTGGCTCTTGGCGACGCCGATCAGCCTCGGAACCCGACAATTATAAACCCCAACGACACGTACAAGTACAGCGGCAGGCATGTATCTTCCTAGATATACACGGTATTGGACCAAAGAAAGTCGCAGAAACATGACAACTGGTCACGCTCATCGTCGTCAACCCTCACGAGCGTTACTTCCTGGTCCATTTATCTGATTTCGAAGCATAGGTCCGATTGCTAATTCATCCAGATGTCGAACATAGCGAAGACCTGTTCAATTACACTCGAGGTCGTTTCGTCTGCAACGAGCGATATGAACTGTCGCAGCGCCGTGTACGCTTCAATGTCAATGAGCTTGCTCGTTGTGCAGCCGAGGCTGTTGGGGCGAGAACATGCGTCAGGATCTCCAAATATCCTGATGGTATGTACAACAAGAGCATGCTGCTTACCATGGACAACGGCTCTCGCGTTGTAGCCAAAGTTCCGAACCCAAATGCTGGTTTACCTCATTTCACCACAGCCAGCGAAGTTGCGACAATGGATTTCGTAAGTCGTCTCTAGAGAGCCTTACGCTCATGGGATTAACGCTGCAGGCACGAAACGTTCTTGGCACCCCTGTCCCTAAAGTTCTAGCTTGGTGTTCTCATGCGCACGAGAGCCCAGTTGGCGCTGAATACATCATCATGGAACGGGTGCCGGGTATCGAATTAGAACATGTCTGGCCAAAGATGAACATCAAAGACAGGTTCGCTGTGGTGAAGGCGATCGCTGGTTTTCAGAAATCCTGGACGTCAGTTTCCTTTGCCAAGTATGGAAGCCTTTATTTCTCGAAAGACCTCGACGACACGCCCGATGCTCAGCCACTATACGTCGATGCAAAGGGCAATCATATCAAAAACACGTGCTATGCTGTTGGCCTGTCAACAGGACGCGAAAATTTCGACAATGGGAGAGCAACAGTCAACTTTGACAGAGGGCCATGTAAGAACGCCAGCTGGACATGAAAATTACTGAACTGACAAAGCAAGGGAGCTCTCTAGAAGCATATCATACCGCAATCGGTCACCGCGAGATATCGTGTGTTAGCCAACTTCCTAAGTTACCCAAGTCTCCAATTACCTTGTGCGGCCCAGGAACATATCAACCGACGAGAGCAAAGAAATTGAAGGCTCTGCGCCACTATCTCGACATAATCAAGGTCCTTCTCCCAAAAGATGAGGAAATATCATCAGCGCATCTCTGGCATGATGATTTACATCTTGGTAACATCTTTGTCGACATCTCCGAGCCTACCAAAGTTGTGGGTCTTATAGACTGGCAGTCAACGGAATTATCTCCGCTATATTTCCATGCCCGCCAACCTCACATCATTGACTACGTTGGCTCACCCATCAATGGTTTGGCAAGACCTCAACCAAGAAAGGACCTGGATAGACTTGAACCTTCTGCAAGGCAGCAAGCTGAGGCCTTATATCTACACCAATCCCTGTGTTCATTGTACAACACCCTGACACATCACCAAAACCCACGACTCTATGCTGCACTCCAGTTTCAGCATACGCAGAAGTATCTACTTCTACTTCTAGCACGCAACATTCTCATCGATGGTGAGGTGACCTATCTCTCACAATTAGCTGAGTTGGAATCAACGTGGACAGATTTCTCAGCAGACACACGTTCGACCAGTCCTTTCACCTTCTCAAACAAAGACCGGAGCGACCTTGAAGCTGATATGCAAGGCGTGACACGAGGCATGGAAGCAATGCGTTCAATACGAGACAGCTTGGGAGAACTATTCCCTGAGCAGGGCATTGTGAGGCCTGATCAGTACGATGAGGCTCTGGATGCATTGACGCAGATGAGGGAACAGATCATTAGTACCTTCGCCTCCAATCCAAAGGAAAAGGAGGTGTGGGAGAAAGAGTGGCCGTTTGAAACTTGATCCGAAGTATCTTCTCCCATGTTTGGATAAGTTACACAACTCAATTGTTACGCCTGTTTCAAGTACAAAGTTGCTAGTTTTGGAAGAACTCGGATGCTGTGCCCAGTTCTCATACTCCCCGCTAGGTCCCATTGCGCTGCATCGCTGGAGATGACAGCCAGACTCTTGTGCAGAATTGCACCAGAGCGTGCATCTCGCATGCATCATTGTCTGCGGTCATTGACGCCAAGGAGTACGCCTGCAGAGTGTCTAAGTCTTCGTCCATCGCGGCGTTGGCCTCTTCCTTGTCTTGTGTAGCCTTCGCTTCTGCTCTGCCCTTGTTATACCTTCGCAGCGTCGACTCAGGTATGCCCCGGGCCCATCAGCGACAGCAGTTCCGCCGCTGACCGGTCTTCCCTCGACCTACGTTACCTTCTTCAGTCGGCGCCATATACATCGATATATATGCAGAACAAGGCGCTTCTATTGGAACACAGTCGCGGAGACTGCACTGGTACTCTTCGACGTCCCTCGACCCGGCCTGGCGACAAGCACCTATATTGACATTTCGCAGGTATTATATCCGTTCCGTGATTGATCGAAATCGTGCATTTAACATCGAACGTCCCCCGACTCGCGACCGCCTTTGACCTTCGAAACGCGCCATCCGCCCGGCTAATACAGCTCAATGCCCGAGGTAGGATCGACTTCGGCGCCTTTTCAAGATACTGACAACACTAACGTGAAGGACTCAGGCCGACGAAACCTTCGAGGGATGCTATGAACACATCGGGTTTCGTAATTTCCAACCGTACATAGAAGATAGACGCATGTGGTGGACGGCTGGAAATGGCTACTGCGCAACTGGGGGAGTAACGCTAACTAAGCTTTAGGCAACCGACTTCACCTAATCTCTCACAACCATATGCAAATATACCGACACTGTATTTGTTTACAGCAAATGCCAGGCCGGAAATCAGCATAGAGTTACGACTGGGACATACTTGCTTTGTAGCAAACCGAATCCAATCAGCACGCGTCAAGAGTGTCGAGATGCTGCTCCAAGTGCTGCAGTCTTTGGTTCAACGACCCGGCACACCGATTGCCCAGTGTGCGTAGGAGAACGGGCGGAATACATTGAGGTACGCTGTTCGCACAGATAAGGTAGCTGTAAGTTAGCTAACGCTAGACTTAGGAATTCGTTACACCATCTTAAACCTGAGACGACAACAATTATGCCTACGGAAGCCAAGAATATGGTATTTTGTTAGAGTGCAGCTGCGTAGGCGGAAGGACTGTAGCAAGGGTGGCAGATGACGGCAAAATAAACCGGCCAAAAATTGTGGATTATTGCCTCTATTTATGATTTATCCTGCTCATTGCAGTCGGAATGTGCTTGTCTAATTTTGCAGAGTGCTTCTAGGTCCATAACTACCTCTGCAGCCGACGTGTAGTGATCGAGCCAGCATTGCCTTATAATCCCAGCGGGAAGGACCCTCGTCAGATCCGGGAAACGTTGGTTTCTGAAGTGATCCAACACAGTCCTGTAGTGATCTCTCTCGCACCGAAAATCGTTTTGGTCGTTCTGGTAGGGCCTTTTACTTGTCCAAATCTCGTAGAGGGTGCTGCCAAGGGCAAATAAATCATCCTTGACCGTGAAAGTATCGGTGTCGTCCGTAGGGCGTTGATATCCAGCTCCGGGGGCGCATAAAGGTTTAGAGCCGTCAATCGACGAGCCGCCGAAATCGCAGAGTTTAACGTTGTCGTCTTCATCAAGAAGAAAGTTATGGCAGCCCATATCGCTCTGAAGAATTCCTTTCTCATGGATATAAGCAGATGCTTGTGCTGCCTGAATCGACCATCTAAATGCCTCCTCGTGCGAGGGTACCGTGCCGAGCTTCTGAAAGTCCTCCAACCGCTCCCGTAGACATTGCTTGAGTCTCTCAAGAACAAGCCCGCGGTCAATTGCATACTTGAGCTCGCATATCCGTTTATGCTTCCCAAGTCGCTCGTAGATGCATCGCTCGATTAAGTGGTCTTGAAGCCTTTCGTTGTCCACGTATGTATTGTTGCTCTTCAATGCGACTTTGACAACAGTACGATCGTCGACGACAAAGACGTGTCCAGAGATGCCCGCACCAAGCAATTCCAGTGGCGTGGCAACAATTTTCCGATATGCTTCATCATTCTTTGCCATCGTTTCTATCGTTGTCGTTAGCAAATGATGCGAAATGCGACGGGAATAGATGAGCGCAACGGTACCTAGATCCAGAAAGAGAACCTTGAAACAGATTGGTACGGAGATCTGTTATAAGGTGTTGTAAGGTTCCCAATTATAGAGAGCATATAAAAAGTGTGGAATGCAAAGATGCGGGGGGAGTAAGGGGATCCCGTTGATATGGACTGGAGGAAGGGCATTCCAAAAGCTGCCGGCTTGGAGGCCAGGGAGGAGAGGGGAAGAGGGTGCCTAAAAGGCATGTATTCTTAGCAGCGCGAGTCTTCGATTCGTCCTTGTCGCCGTGGCCAGAAAATTCCTCAGAGAAGTTACTCTGGTGGATGGCTAAGTGCAGAGGCGATGGATGGTAGCTTGCAGATCGCCGTTTGTGGGCTGTTGGGGCGCCAAGCTATCACGATGAAAACTGCGGACCGGCCGGCCGCACCACACCCACATCAACTCCCGTCTCCGCTTGGGCGATGCGATCATCCATTTACGAAAACCGCCCGACCTATGACTGCTTGGCTCGCTAGCCAGGCCCGAGACAGGCCTTCTCTGGCCAGCCGATGCGGACTCGTCCTAGGCGCACGACAGGACACCTTTGGGCTTGCGCTAGCTCTAAGACCGAGTTTAGATGCGGCGAGGGCGTAGGGAACCTCTCTCTGTGAAAACTTGTTAACGCGCCATCCAGAGAACTCGTTAAACCCCTCCACGAAGGCCTATCCGGCAGGACGTCGGTGGCAACTTTTGCCAGCTTCGACGGCGTCAGTGGTACACGTAACCTGACAAACACAATAACATATATGGGGGAGGAATCACAGGCCAGCTCATGGAAAGGCGGAACACAAGCTTGGTTAGTGGAGAGGGCGGAGCAGGTTTCCCCGCGTGGAATCCGCTGTGGCCCACTCTGCAAGATAGCGCTCGGCCTGTCATGAAGAGACTCTTATAGCCAAGGCGAAAAGCAGAAGCGTGCGATCACCAGTCCCAAGCATCTGAGACGCGATAGCGACACCACCGCCACCGCGGAAAGTAAGAGATGTTATGGGGCGGCTCGAGGACGGGTTGGACAGAGCTACGTCCTGACCGGAGACACTGCTACGTAGCTCGAGAGAACGGGTGCGCAACACGAGTGCAGTCTCTCTGATAGTGCTTTCTAGGTGCCAGACGATTGCAGAATTAGTGCGTGCGGTACAGCGGAGAAGGTAACAGGATCTTAGCCCGTATAAATCGGTCGTTGTGACCTAACAATCTGCCATACAAATAAGAACATGCCACGACTATTATATCTGCTGACTCATCAGGAAAATGTCCAATTCTCGAAATACTTGGATTGTGATATCTGTGGGAGTAGATTGCGGTGTGGTTTCGGTACGGACGAGGCGGGCGGAGCGTGACTGGCTAGCCGGCGAACCTTCGCGCTCGGCTTCCGGACGCGTCCTTTCCTGTCGGGGTCCGGCTCGATGTTCGGCAAGCCGCAGGCCCTCCGGTAAATTTTGCCGATGGACACGATACGCTGCAGATATCCCGGCTTGGCACCGACCAGGAATGGGGACCGAGTCGCGATATCCATTCTGGGAGTTGACAATGGCCGTGATTGGAACGAGGTAACTCGTCGCAATATCTGTCACGGTTCCATGAGCTTCGACAGCAAACGTGGCATGTATTGACGAGGAGGTTGCTCAGGGAGCCTGGAATCGGGCCCCTGGGCGCGTATTTATCATGAGGCCTGACTAAGCATACACGTGATGGGATCAAACCTTGACAATATCCTCGTAGGTATGGTGCTCCAGTCCCGCCGCTTAGCAGCAGTTCGTGATCGACCGCGGCACTTCTCCTGGACAGGAGGCATAGTATGTTTACGTCGTTGGGAAGGTTTCGCCGAAGGTCTGCGAGACACCTCATCGACCTGGTCGGCTTCGTCGTCGTGGCGTTCCCTAACTTCATTAGCTGTTGGAGCTGCCATGTGCCATCGGGAGAATCGGCACCCGCGAGCGGGATAAGATTTTTTTTGGTGGCGCAGTCAGAATCCTTTCTTGGCGTTGTCTGCGCCACACGGATGCTGCGCGACGCTAAAACAGTGCCCTCAGCCGTTTTCCTTAATTACTAAGAGACTTGCACCACCACACCAACTCCCACACAACCGCCTACACCGATACACGGCCCGCCTACCCACTCCTCCTGCTCTCCGTCCAGTTTCTACTGTCTACAAAGATTGATAGTGGCCACTGGATGTGCCAATAAGCCTATTCTCATCGTACGTAACCCCCTGTCGTGACAACGGTTATTTCCTATCAAGCCCTCTAAATTCCAACGGTTAATGGCCTGTCAAGCAGGATAAATACCGAGCGCTGCACGTCCCACCCTATCTGGCCATCGCGATTCATGATATACCACAGCACGCACACAGATCCTTAGATTTCGTTCCACCCTTCATCCTCCACGATTCCACATGGAGAGTGAGACTACAGAGAATACAACGGTGCGGACAGGCTTTATAAAGAGACCTGAGAATACAACGGTTATTATCCGTGCGGGGTACTCTGTTATTTGCGACATTAAGGACCGCCCGGGTGTGGTGCTCAAGGTACCTTTACCCTTCGAGGAGTATGCGCAAGCTATGGAGATTGAAAAGCATGTGTATCGCCGCCTAGGGAAGCACCCAAACCTACCTAATGTTATGAGCGTGGATGAGTATGGCATTTACCTCGAACGAGCGGAGCCTGGGTGCCTCCGACTGTACTACAAGGAGGGAGGCAACGCCACACCCAAAGAGAGGATTAAGTGGTGTCGAGACGTTGCCGAAGTACTCGACTATGTCCATCAGAACAACATCCGCCACGCTGACCTATCTGGGAAGAATTTGTTAATAGATTCGGCACGGAATATTCTTCTCTGCGATTTTGGTGGCTCTTCTATCGACGACGACCAGGCAGAAGTTGTTGCCGAAATTGGTTTCCGACATCCTGATGAGCGAGAATACCGCCCACCTACGATCCGCGCCGAAATTCACGCCCTTGGATCAACCATCTACGAGATCGTGACAGGCAGGAAACCTTTTCACGAGAAAACGGAAGAACAGGAGCGTGAGGTCAAGGAACTTATGAAGGAGGGAAAGTATCCTGACGTGAGTGCACTTCCGCTCGGGGATGTGATAGCCAAGTGTTGGAAACGCGAGGGCTACTTCAATTCTGCGGCTGATGTGGCTAAAGAGATTACCTGTTCTGGTATGTTCACGCTCTTAGCGAAGAGACACATGGAGCTAACCGCATGTCAGCTCCAAGATATCTCGCCCAAATATGGCCTAGTCTTCCCCTTGCCAGAGACTCGTCTGGTTGTTCCTCTGACAAAGACCTGTCCAATCATTCCTCTGGCAAGAACTCGTCCAACCGTTTGTCCGAATCGATGGCGAACTAAACTAGGGACGATTGGTTAGATGACGCGGTGATGCGGGTGTATGACTTCAGGTCAGCCGCTCGGCGGGTAAAGACGTGGGAATAAAGGAATTCATTTGTATTTAACCCCTAAAAACGAGCGTGTTGTCATCTCCACCTTGCCTCTCGTATCGAGTGCTATCATCTCTGAAAACTGGTGTAGCTCGAGCGATTCCGTAGCCAGATGTCGGTCCTCCTACTAAACGGAGTCACCAATTCAAATGTCCCTAAATCTTGCTTCCCTTAGGAAGTAGAGCTAGGGCATTGATCGCAAACTCTTCCGCTCTCAGTTATGATGATCGAAGAACCCGCAATCTCTGTAGCATTGGCGCACTGGCCACCGGCGGGAGCATTAGGGCACCGGTCTTGCTGAAGTTTGGTTTGCTTGGTATGTGGAGGTGTCTGCTTGCAACCAGACGCCTTGGTGGTCTGCCAGTAATACGTGCATCCACAACCCTATAGCTACTAATCAGGTTCTGTATTCCTAATGTTTAGGAAGGCCAGCTTCCATCGTACTTACCATTGTCGGTTAAATTAGTAGCGACCACGTCTCAGAATTCGCGAGGGTTGGATTGGGGTTAGGTAACTGCAGAAACTATTCCGGTGTTAGTCCCTGCTAGTCCCTTAAATAGGCCGCAGTCTTCTTACCTCCCGAGCTTCAAAGCTAGTTGTCGCGCGAATGCTGAAAATTGATCAAACCCAATAGCGATGAATTCGTTCTATACTTTGTAGGAGGGGGGATCGGTATACGCCGGCTAAGATGATCCAAACGGTTCCGATTGATTCCATACTTTATACGGGTGGTAACTGAATAAATGCTGGCGGCGTTTTATGCGGAATAGGGCCGTCTCACCGGTGAGCTTCTGCGGGTCGAGCTAAAATGAGGGATGGACTGACCGGAAGCGTTATTAGTAATTCGCCTCAACGGATAGGGAAAGGACACTGCATCTCACCATGCTATCCGCCTCACGCACCAGGGTGTCGCCTTGGTCCCCCGGAATCGAAAGCGAGGACGTGCTGCGCCGCGCGGCGGCCTGCAGCCTCGGGTCCATCCGCCACCCTGACGAGGTTTCCGCTTCCCGTCTCTGACCGAACACGCTAACCTTCGTTTCCTCCCCCAAGGAGGACTAACCGGGCGTCTTCCTACACCCGCGCGGGACGCTTCGACCATCGTAAACAGAAATCGCCCAGCAAGCAGATTCCCAGAGTGTTCGCCTCGCTTTCGTCGAACGCCACCAATGGGTAGCATGCCCCTCTAAGAAGCAAGCGCTGGGTGAGGCCAACCCCTCACGATATATCATGCACGCTCCCCAACGAGGCAGAGTCCTCCAGTCCCTCGCCTTTCTGCCTTTCTCAGCCTTCACCAGTTGCCTTTCTGCAAGTCCATCACCTACATCCCTGCCCGTAACGCTTGCGCCAGCATGACTCGTTCCAACCTAGCTGGGACCCGTGGCGAGGTCACACGGCATTACGGCTCTAATGGCAGCTCCACAACTTAGGAATGAAAGCAAGTGCGGGCCGGGCAGTTACCGCTACTCTAACTTACTTAAGAACGGCATTATGACTAGAGTTTAGCATCACGGAGGAAGCTATCGAGCAGGATGTAGGCGGGTGCCTGGTGCATTATCGTGCTGAGGGTTTTCTAATTTCCATAGGTGTATTCGTTGATGGACTGGGCGTGGGCGTTTAGTTCGTGGCGAGGGGCATGGTCCTTTGGCTTTGGGCCGGCCGGCGAGGCGGCAGGTGGCAGGGAGAGAGGCTAACTGGCGGCTAGACAGTCGTTGGGTCCGCGGCGAACAGGGCGCGCGCCTCCTTCTGCCTGCGTCCCGCAACCTCGCCATGTCCCGGTGGGGATTCGAAATGCGGGACGTCAACTTTCGTGTGATACCGCAATAGACTTAGCGCCCGCACGGACGAGCCATTCGATTCCTCGTCCGTCTTCCACGAGCATGGCCAGCCAGGAAACAAGCTGCGCCCATTCTCTACACCTCCCAATGCCTCTTCGATACCATGTATTCAGGTTGCCACTCCATAGGAGGCTCTGGAACTTTTGCGTTCCCTGCCAAACATGATGGCGGAGCTTGCCACCGACCCTTGCGTCCGCAAGATAGTCCAGCGTAACTATGACGAAGTCCTCGATCTAGTAGAGGAGTCGGCCCCCCTATGAGACGTCCCAGATAGTTGCTCTCTTTCATCCACCGCGCCCATGGTTAGCTAGAACACCCCCCACCTATACCTCGACATTCCTCGTACCCCTAGCAGCTCCGTGTCGACTCTAACTTCCGAGCCCTAGCGAACGAGCTGCATGCGATACGTTACTCGTGTGGCTTTCTTAGTAATCGCCAATATGTGATTCTACCAGCGAGCGGGTTCAAGGCCAAAACCGACTGGAGTGTAGACCTTAATATCGAGAACTATGAAGAATTCTTGTTAGATATGAAGGGATACCAGGTGCTAGAGGAGGACGCTGTTTCTGTTCGAATATAGTGTCTTGCAGACCTTAGCAGGCAGGCAACCGCCAGACAGCCCCGACCATTATGGCTACGACGCCGCCATTGTCGCCCTTAATTGCTGCTGCAAAGACATCACGCGTGGAAGGCTGGATCCAACAGCTCTCCAAACCAGCTTCAGCCCAGGCAGACGCTCTCTCCCCGCCGTCGACGCCCGAGAACCGCCCATCGCTGAAGCGGAAGCATGCGGCCTCTTCCGCACCCTGTACCTATACAATGTCGATGCGCGCCACCAGTCCTAAGCGACCGAGACGCGATACCAACACCAAAGTCCTGCCTACCCACAGCGTATCAGCAGCTGGGGCGGCTTCGAATGCGAGCGCGCTGGCCCTCAACAAGAAGAATACCTTCAGTCCGCCTGGCAGCTAAGCCGGCACTAGAAGCCCTCGCTAAGCGAACAGCCCGTCGCGCGATAGCATTGCCGTGCTAGCTTCCGCATCCCCTCCAACAATAACGGAACCGAGCTCAGAGCTGAGGACACCGCCGCCGCGGAGAGTGAGGGATGTCATGGAGTGGCTGGACGACGGGCTGGACAGAGGGTGGATACCAGGATGGCTGCGGGAGCCAATCGGGGAAGTCCAGGATTTTGGGTATCAAAGGATTAAGCGTCATGCCTGGGACGAGAGCACAGCGCGTAGCCTCTCGGACCTAGACCTTAATAGCGAGGAGCGTGAAGAACTAGCGCATGTACTCCGGAAGGTGAAGGAGATCTAGCTAAACGCGCGAGTGTGCCAGTCGAGTAGTCGCAATAAGAACGCGTGATGCATAGGGCGTGCCGCAGATTAGGTCCTAGACTCGTTAGACCCAAGCAACATGCAGTTAAAGTCGTCTAGATTAGTAATGCCGCGATAGCCTTCTAGATTCTTCTTGCGTAATGTGTAATAGCGTAATTATATTACTCTATCTAACTAATCCAGAAAGTATTTAAATATATTCTTCTACTAACGTACTTTATTATCGAACCGCCTACGATTTCTTAGCAATAAAAATTAACGAAAATTAACCCGTTTTTCTTAAATAACTAAGCGAAACCTTAATACTTTTCTATAAAAATTTATATATATATTCTTTATAGTATATTACACCTTATATAAAAGTTACACTAGACTATATTACGTAATTAAAAAGCTATACGTATATAACTAACTTTTAAGAAAAAATCTAGTTTTCTTCTAGTTAGTACTATTATATCTCTATAATAATATATAAAACTTATAGTATTATTATAAAGTAGATAATATAGTAATATAATATATTATACTATAAGAAGTAGAAGGCTTAGTAAGCTATAGAAAATATCTATATAGGCGCTAAGACGCTAGCTACTATTATATAAGTAGTACCTAAATCTAAACCTATATTAGTACTATAATAGTACCTCTCTTCTACTCTACTATTTATTCTAAATAGCCTAACTCTAAGAAAAAAATTCTCTCTATCTCTATTAGAGCTTAGCTAACTTTCTTACCTATATTAGTAGTTCTAGCTTTTCTAAGTATATACTATAGAAGACTAGAATTACTTTATCTTAGCCTCTAAGGTCTATTACTAGTTGCTAGAAAGGCTTATAGTATCTCTATTTAATAAGATATTATAGATCTCTATAGTTATTATAGCTATTAAGTAGCTTATTAAATTTCTATTACTTAGTTACTTTATCTAATCTATTCTCTTATTCTAGAACTCTTCTACGTAGGTAGCGTAACTCTACTTTATTAATCTTATCTTATTCTAGAAGACTCTTAATATTATATTAGAGTTATAGAAGTAAGTAATAGAATACTAGAAAGATTTTTATAGATAGTAGTAGGTCTAGTAGATAAGCGCGTAGATAGACTTTCTTAACTTTATATAGTCTTACTATCTTATTATTCTCTTTCTTTATTAGGCGATTAGTTTTTATGTTACGTATATTAACGTAGATCTTCTAGTCTTTCTTATAGTATAGCGCGTTTTTCTAGTAATTATTAGTATATTACTTATACTATATTATAATTATAGGATTAGAAATAAAGCTAGCTAGCCTAGATAGAGAAAATAGTAGGCTAAACCTAGAGTTATAGAATAAAAGATTACGTGTAAAGTTATAGAAATAATTAGAGTTATATAATATAGATTAGATAGATTAGAGAAATTAGAATCTAACCTAGAGAATTAGACTCTAATCTAAGCAAGCTATAAAAGCTAGAGACTTAGCGCCTAATCTAGCCTAGAAGGCATATATATATAACTAGAAGAAGCTTGCTTCTTATAGCTTCTTATAGTTATTACTTTATTTATTAAATTACTATAGAGACTTGCAATTTATAGTATTATTACCTCTACCTCTTTATTACTAAAGATTCTAGTCTAAAGTATACTACTTACCTTCTTTTATAAAAGTAAGCTTTAGTCTTAGTTAAGAGAATAGCTTATAATAAAATAACTACCTAACGTTAAAGAGTAGAATAACTATATTAATAGTTAGAACCTAATCTAGAAAAGCCTAGGCCTAGAAGCTAACTATAAAAGAATAGATTATAGAACTCTAATAAGTTATTATAGTACTCTAGAAGATAAGCGTTTAATAGGTAGAAGAGCTAGCCGCGATAAAACGCTAGGCCTAGGCTAAGATTACTCTACCTAGGCGCTTTAATAGTAAGAAAAAGAACCTTAACGCGTTTCTAGTAGCTATAGAGCTATATCTACAATATAACGCTATAGCGTTTCTATAGAATAAAGATAAGATTCTAGAAGCTATAATAAACATAGAAGAAGAAGCTTTTACGTAGGCTAAACTCTATATATTAGACTAGCTAGAAAATAAGAGTAATATAAAGAGAATATAATAGTCTATAGATAAAATCTTTAAAAGCTAGACTAGATTTATAAAGCACCTTAAAGAAACGTTTAGAGAAGTTAATACGTATAAGGTAGCCTAGAAAAAGCTATTTAGGCTATAGTAAACTAGATTAGCATTCTAGTACGTAGTAACGTTTAGGTAGCTAAGCGCTTACCTAGACTAGAATAACTTCGCGCTAGCAGAACTCTTCTATAAGAGGCTAAAGAAGTTAGTTAAGAATAATATTACGCACGCTAAATAACCTAAGAACCTAAGTAATACTATAGAGATAGTAGTAAAAATTAATAACTAATAGTATAAATAAAACCTAGAATATTAATAGAGTAGAGACTACTCTATACTACTAATAGTTAGAACTAGATAACTATAGACTATATTCTAGAGAGACTCTATAGACCTAGATTAGGTTAAAACTCTATAGAAGAGAAAATAAACTCTATAAAATAAGAAAAAAGCACAGTACTTTAAGAAAGAACTATACCTAGTCTATAGCAAAAAAGAACACTTCGCGTAAAAATACCTAAAGAAAAAGAAAATAGTTAGAATAATCTAAGTAAACTATAATAGCCTTATATAGATAGTATACTATAATAATAGCTATATAATATACTAGAGAGATAAGGTTAACTTAGAATAGTACCTAACTAGAGTTAGAGCTATTATACTAGAATATTCTACGTATATAGAATATCTTACTCTAGAAACTATCTAATAACGTATTAACGTATAATAGTACTAGATATACGTAGAACTCTATAATATATAGAGCTACTAGTATGTATACTAGAATATTTTATTTACTAATAAAGAATTCTAGAAGGCGTTAGACGCTCTTAAGAAAGTAGCTAGATTAGTAGAGTATCTTATAGATAAGAAGGTATACTTATATATCTAGAAGATCTACTAAGGCTTTTCTATAAACTACTTTAGAGCTAGAAAAGCTAAGTAATAGTAACTAAGGTGCGTAGAAAGAGGTAAGTACTAGAACTTTTTCTATAAGGTATACTTAACTAAGTTATTCTAAGAAAAGAAACTCTCTAGACTATTTCTATATAATTAGAAAATTAAAGTATATCTATAGTAGAAGCTATACTAGCTATATAAGAGTAACTACCTAGGCTATAACTATATCTACTAGGCCTACTTTCTAGTAGTTTATAGAGAGAAAGAAAAAGCTATAGTTAAAGTAGCTATTAGTACCTAGAGACTAGATAACAAGAAAATCTAGGTTACTACGTATATAAACCTAAGGCCTAAGAAAGAAGCTAGTAGAATAGTAATACCTAAACTAGTTAAGAAAGTCTATAGTAAAGAATACTACGCTAAATCTTAGAATTAGTATACTATAGAATACTAATACTATTAAGAATAATACTAGACTATAGAATAGAAGGCCTAGTATCTTAATTACTATACGCTTAACTATAGATAGTATTTTCTAGAATAAAAATACTTATACTATAGAGAAAAGGCTAAAAGTAAATATATAAAACTATACTAGACTATATATTTACTAGAAAGATACCTAGTATATATAGTAGAAAAGAAATAGAGGTTAACACTAATTATCTCTTTAAAGTTAAAAAACTAATAGGCTTCTAAGGCAGAGGTCTAGTCTAGAAAGGCTCTATTTAGACTATTAGTAAAATTATTACTCTAAAACCTAGAATGCTACGCGTAAAAGCTATGTTAGAAAATAAGAGGTTTATAGCTTATGTAGATAGTAGAGTAGTAAAAATATATATTTTTACTAGTCTAGTAAAACTATAGAATATACTATTTTAAGAGAAATAATAACTCTACTAAGTATAACTTATAGATAACTAGCTATCTATCTTTAGCTAAGAATAGATTTACTTAGAAACTAAGGTATAGATATTAGATGTCTAGAGAATATAGGAATAGTAATTCTATAATATTATAGAACTAGAAAATATAGACGTACTTCTAGAGCTAGACTAGTTATAGAGATATAACTCTAATATTAGTTAGATTAGGTTAAAGCTCTAAGGAAGACCTAAAGTAGTATAGAAGGTAGAAGTAAAATACTACCTAAGAGCTTACTAAAAGCTAGAGGTAAAGATTAGAAGAATATTATTTATAAGTTTAACAAAATAGGTAAAAAAATAACCTTAAGATGTTAGCGTTATATAGATAAGAAAGCTATAATCTAATATAGAGTAACTACCTTAGAAGGTTAAGAAAGACTATAAGAAGTTTGCGTTATTATTTAATAGATAGAATAATAGCGTTCTATCTAAATATAAACTATAGAACTATAAGATACTTATAGAAGATAAAGCTACGCTAAAACTAGAGCTAATATACCTACTTAGCTATAAGTAAAGAGAGAAACTTTAAAGATATCTAAAGAGACTTCTATAAAAGGGATATATTTAAGAAAGCTAGAGTCTAATAGCCTTACTAGTACTATTTATACTAAAAAAGAATAGATAGTTAAGGTTATATATTAACTACTAATAGCTTAACTAAGTAACTTAAAAGAACTAATATCTATTACCTATAATCTTAGAACTTATAGACTAGCTTATAGAAGTATAGTAGTTTATAAAGTTTAATATCTAAGAGAGATACTACTAAATATAAATTAAGAAAGGCTATAAATAGAAAATAGTCTTTAGAATAAGAGAAGGTTTATATAAATATCTAGTTATACTATTTAGACTTACTAACGTACTAGTAATATTCTAAAGTATAATTAACGTAGCTCTATATAAATATCTAGAAAGGTTTACTATAGTCTACCTAGATAATGTACTTATATACTTAAAGAGAGAATTAGAAGAATATAAGAACTACGTGTAAAGAATACTATAGAAGCTTAAAGAGTATAAGCTTCTAATAGCTTCTAATAAAAGTAAGTTCTACTATATAGAAACTAGCTACTTAGAATTTTATCTAACTTAGAAGAGAATCTAGATAGAAATAGATAAGGTCTAGGTAATTCTAGACTAGCCTATACTCTAGATAGTAAAAGAAGTATAATTCTTCTTAGAATTTATAAACTACTACTAAAAGTTTATCTAAGAGTATTTATAGATTACTACTCTACTTATAAAGATTACTAAAAAGAACTAAGAGTTTAAGTAGGAAGATTTATAATAATAAGTGTTTAAGACGCTAAAGTAAATGTTTACTACTATACTACTACTATAAATGTTTAATAAAAATAAACTAATATAAGTAGAAATAAATATATTAGATAGAGCTCTAGAAGTATACCTTAGCTAACCTAGAGAAGATAGTAAATACTAGCTATACTTCTTCTACTTAAGAAAGTTCTTAGTACTAGAACTTAACTATAATATATATAATAAGAAACTTATAGCTATTATAGTAGTAATAAAAGAATAGAGAATATACTTAGAGAGCGCTAAGTATTCTATTAATATAATATTAGACTATAAGAATCTTATAGCGTTTATAATAATAAAAATGCTAAATAGATAATAAGTTAGGTAGGTAGAAGCGCTAGCTACGCTAGACTTTACTATCTAATACTAGAAGAGTACTAAAAATAGAGTAGTAGACGTGCTTAGCTAGAGAGCTAACTATATAGTAGTAGTAAAAGAGAAATATAAGGCTATACTCTACGCTAGACTAGATAGAACTCTAGAATATAATAGTCTATAAGTTAGCTAGGTTATAGAAATCTAGAACTAGTAGAATAATAGGCTAGAGCTACCTAATAAATAGAGAAAATAAGAGGTACTAGAGGTACTATAAATAGAATTTATCTAGAAATTTTATAGTACTATAACGTATAAATACTAGAGAATAGAACGTACTCTTAAAAGGCTATAGTAAGAATATAGGCTTTTTATAATAAAAAAGAAAGTTATAAGAGTAATATAAGAGTATATAGAGTACTAATAGAATAAAGTAGTTAGGTATTAGCTATATAGACTACTATAACTACTAGAACTATCTATAGTACTATAGTAATATGTTACTATAGACTTTATTATAAAGCTACCTAGATTAATTAAACTTATGTTATAAAGAAAGTATAATACTATTTTAGTAATTATAGACTAATTTACTAAATACGTATACTTTTATATAACTAGTAAAACTCTTAAGGCTAAAGAACTAGCTTATAAGGTAAGCTAATAACTATTTAGCTAATATAAGATACTAGAATAAGTTACTATAGATAGAGATAAATTATTTATGTCTAAGTTTTAGAACGCGCTACTTAACTAGATAGGAATAAGTAATTAAATATTAACTAGCTTTTACCTATAGACTAATAGCTAAATAGAATAGATAAACTAAACTCTAGAAGAATACCTAAGAAACTATGTTAACTAAGAATAAAATAACTAGGTTAAGCTACTATTTATAGTATAGTTAGTATATAATATAGTAAAGTAAGAAACTATAGAGAGAACTTTCTATTAAGTATATTATAGCTATAAGGCTAGAATGTATAGATTTATAATATATATAGCTATAATCTCTTTAAAGATAGAGAAGAAGAAATGCTAAATAAAAATAATCTATAATAAACTATAAAAAATAGTAGAAAAAATAACTTAACAAGCTAATAAAAAAAGAATTAAGAGACTAACCTTTAAGAAGAGAAGTAAAGTTTTTATTCTATAAAAAAACTTACGTACTAAATAATCTAGTAAAAAGCTTAACTACTTATAAGTAGAACTGTTTAAAATTAATAAATAACTTAGACCTATTAACTTTAGGCTAAGACTACTACTAATAATAAGGATATATTCTATATTCTATAAGTCTAGACTTAAACTAGTGCCTAATAATGTACTACTTAATAAATAAACTAAGGTAGAACTAGACTAGAACTATAAGGTTAAAAAGATACTAGATAAAAAGCGTATATAAGGTTAGTAGAAGTACTAAGTTAGGTAGAAAGAATACCTACTAGAAGAGAACACCTAGAAACTACTAGAGAACCTTAAGAACTACTCTAAGAAACTTAAGAAGTTTTATTAGCGCTACTACCTCTAAGA
>NW_022987224.1:891444-894817 GCF_010094035.1 Trematosphaeria pertusa | reverse complement strand
ACTCTAGATAGTAAAAGAAGTATAATTCTTCTTAGAATTTATAAACTACTACTAAAAGTTTATCTAAGAGTATTTATAGATTACTACTCTACTTATAAAGATTACTAAAAAGAACTAAGAGTTTAAGTAGGAAGATTTATAATAATAAGTGTTTAAGACGCTAAAGTAAATGTTTACTACTATACTACTACTATAAATGTTTAATAAAAATAAACTAATATAAGTAGAAATAGATATATTAGATAGAGCTCTAGAAGTATACCTTAGCTAACCTAGAGAAGATAGTAAATACTAGCTATACTTCTTCTACTTAAGAAAGTTCTTAGTACTAGAACTTAACTATAATATATATAATAAGAAACTTATAGCTATTATAGTAGTAATAAAAAAATAGAGAATATACTTAAAGAGCGCTAAGTATTCTATTAATATAATATTAGACTATAAGAACCTTATAGCGTTTATAATAATAAAAACGCTAAATAGATAATAAGTTAAGTAGGTAGAAGCGCTAGCTACGCTAGACTTTACTATCTAATACTAGAAGAGTACTAAAAATAAAGTAGTAGACGCGCTTAGCTAGAGAGCTAACTATATAGTAGTAGTAAAAGAAAAACATAAGGCTATACTCTACGCTAGACTAGATAGAACTCTAGAATATAATAGCCTATAAGTTAGCTAGGTTATAGAAATCTAGAACTAGTAGAATAATAGGCTAGAGCTACCTAATAAATAGAGAAAATAAAAGATACTAGAGATACTATAAATAGAATTTATCTAGAAATTTTATAGTACTATAACGTATAAATACTAGAGAATAGAACGTACTCTTAAAAGGCTATAGTAAGAATATAGGCTTTTTATAATAAAAAAGAAAGTTATAAAAGTAATATAAAAGTATATAGAGTACTAATAGAATAAAGTAGTTAGGTATTAGCTATATAAACTACTATAACTACTAGAACTATCTATAGTACTATAGTAATATATTACTATAGACTTTATTATAAAGCTACCTAGATTAATTAAACCTATATTATAAAGAAAGTATAATACTATTCTAGTAATTATAGACTAATTTACTAAATACGTATACTTCTATATAACTAGTAAAACTCTTAAGGCTAAAGAACTAGCTTATAAGGTAAGCTAATAACTATTTAGCTAATATAAGATACTAGAATAAGTTACTATAGATAGAGATAAATTATTTATATCTAAGTTTTAGAACGCGCTACTTAACTAGATAGAAATAAGTAATTAAATATTAACTAGCTTTTACCTATAGACTAATAGCTAAATAGAATAAATAAACTAAACTCTAAAAGAATACCTAAGAAACTACGTTAACTAAGAATAAAATAACTAGGTTAAGCTACTACTTATAGTATAGTTAGTATATAATATAGTAAAGTAAGAAACTATAAAGAGAACTCTCTATTAAGTATATTATAGCTATAAGGCTAGAACGTATAAATTTATAATATATATAGCTATAATCTCTCTAAAGATAGAAAAGAAGAAACGCTAAATAAAAATAATCTATAATAAACTATAAAAAATAGTAGAAAAAATAACTTAACAAGCTAATAAAAAAAGAATTAAGAGACTAACCTTTAAGAAGAGAAGTAAAGTTTTTATTCTATAAAAAAACTTACGTACTAAATAATCTAGTAAAAAGCTTAACTACTTATAAGTAGAACTGTTTAAAATTAATAAATAACTTAAACCTATTAACTTTAGGCTAAGACTACTACTAATAATAAGAATATATTCTATATTCTATAAGTCTAGACTTAAACTAGCGCCTAATAACGTACTACTTAATAAATAAACTAAGGTAGAACTAGACTAGAACTATAAGGTTAAAAAGATACTAGATAAAAAGCGTATATAAGGTTAGTAGAAGTACTAAGTTAGGTAGAAAGAATACCTACTAGAAGAGAACACCTAGAAACTACTAGAGAACCTTAAGAACTACTCTAAGAAACTTAAGAAGTTTTATTAGCGCTACTACCTCTAAGACCTAGAGACTAGAACTCTAGATTCTCTAGACAACTCTAGTTAAATAACTAAAGAGAGTTAACTAAAGAAATAAAGAATTATAGTTATAAAGGTTACTATACCTTTTACTCTAGCTACTCTAGTTTCTTAATATTAGTAAGGTTTTTTAAAAGTAGCGCGTTATAGTACTACTATACTAGCTCTAACTACTTTTATAAGCGTTTACTATAAACGTTTATAAATTACTAGAACTTATATAGAAACGTTTTCTAATAACCTAGCTTAGCGTAAGAATAGTCTATCTTTATAAGAAGATAGGCCTCTATACACGCTAGCTTAATCTACTAAGTCTTAGTAAGGCGCTCTACCTTAAGACTAGCCTTAGACTACTAAGAGCGTAGATTAGCTACTAACTAGTCTAGCTTTTCTACCTCTTTCTAGTCTAATATTTTATTATAAGACTAACTCTTTATAATATACTCTAAATAATAACTAGAAAATACTTCTATAACGTAACGTAGATTATAGAAATAGTAAGTACTATAAGAGTTATTAGATATATTAGCGCTAGTACGTAGAATAAAGTTAGTATAGTAGTAATAGTAAACTATTAAAGACTTAGTACGCGTAGGTAGTATAGTAAGAATAGAAGAAAAAGAGAGAGTATAATACTATAGAACTATAGATAGTACTACTCTTATATAAGAATAAGATAAAATAATAAAATACTATACCTAGAAATAGAATAAAGCTTTAGAATAATACTTTAGAAGAAGAGGTAGATATTATAATTATAGAATTAGAAATAGAGCTAGCTAGCCTAGATAAAGAAAATAGTAGGCTAAATCTAGAATTATAGAATAAAAGATTATATATAAAGTTATAGAAATAATTAGAGTTACGTAACGTAGATTAGATAGATTAAAGAAATTAGAATTTAACCTAGAGAATTAAACTCTAATCTAAGTAAGCTATAGAAGCTAGAGACTTAGCGCCTAATCTAGTCTAGAAGGTATATATATATAACTAGAAGAAGCTTACTTTTTATAGCTTCTTATAGTTATTACTTTATTTATTAAATTACTATAAAGACTTATAATTTATAGTATTATTACCTCTACCTCTTTATTACTAAAGATTCTAGCCTAAAGTATACTACTTACCTTCTCTTATAAAAGTAAGCCTTAGTCTTAGTTAAGAGAATAGCTTATAACAAAATAACTACCTAACGTTAAAGAGTAGAATAACTATATTAATAGTTAGAACTTAATCTAGAAAAGTCTAGGCCTAGAAGCTAACTATAAAAGAATAGATTATAGAACTTTAATAAGTTATTATAGTACTCTAGAAGATAAGCGTTTAATAGGTA
>NW_022987224.1:813887-890394 GCF_010094035.1 Trematosphaeria pertusa | reverse complement strand
CTTTTTACAAAATTACGAAAAATTAACAATCCTCTGCTCTGCCAGCAGAGCCAACAATCTAGCTGCTCTGCCAGCAGCTAAAATACCTACCCCCTCCGCTTCTTTCTCGATCGAAAAGCCGAACAAATCCGAACACCATGGGAGAACCCTCGCGAAGCCGATCTAGAGGCAGGACCTCGGCCCCACAATACCCCTTCACCCCAACGGTCCTCGAATCCAGGGCAGCGAACCTGCTAGCAGGATATACTAATCGATATTTCTATCGCGAAAACCCCGTTCGGCAACACGACGCGATAACTAACGAGAATCAGGACAACGACTTCGACTAGAAGCTCGCAAGGCTCCGCCAGAGCTTAGTAATACCAGAGCTATCGTCGGCCTTAGGTTCGTTTACACTCTCTACCTCCGCCAAAGAGCTTTAAGAGCTCTTTCTAGAAACGCTAGCTAAAATTGTTAATAAAATAGTTAGCTAATTGTATATACGACGGGTACATAAACAACAAATCTACATGTATCGCCAGATCGCCGCCGACGCTCTAGCTAAGGGAGATAACGTATACGTGAAAAATCTAACACAGGCCACTATCCTGGCCAAAAAGGACGCCGAAATCCGGCAACTGCGAGCGCGATTAACCCGCTCTAGAGACTAGATACTACCTGCTACGCTAGTTTAACGCGCGACGCGTTTCCCCACAACACTAATTATACGCGATTCGAGCGCGTTGCCACTAGAGGATTTAATTCTAGGTCCTCGCCTCTCTGCATACTAGCCAGCCACGCCTCTAGCGTCGCAAGCGCGGGAGAGCTAATTAACGCGCTCTGCCAAGTTCCTAGATCTACTATTATTATTAGATAGCAAGAGTGTTACCTTCAAGTAGTAGAGAGATAGCTTGCATAATAAACTTTAAGTAAACTAGGATTAGTATACTAGAGATACGCTAGAGAATACTAAGAAAACTGTTGTTGCCTATATCTGTACGTAAACTAAAGAAGACGCGCACTAGACTCTATTAGTAATACTACGAACGATTAAGAATAGCGGCGCAGTAGTTTCTCGTAATTATATTCTTAATTAGCTAGAGAGAAGCTATAGAGACCTACACAAGAAGCTAAACGCTCGCCGCGATTTCTAAAAGCTTTATTGCTAAAGCGCTACTAACTTCGCCCGCTTTTAGAACAATTTCTTTCGCCTTGCACAGGAGCGTTAGCTTCTAGTAGATTAATAAGTAGAGGAATTTTATAAGAAGCTACTAGAGACTATACGCACGTAGTTAGGTATATACTAACGTTAATACGTTAATAACTATAATTACTATATAGACCTTGCTTAAGACCTTACTTAAGAGCTTACTCTAGAAGAAGCACGCGTTGCCGCTAGGAAGGCTAAAAAGCGTAACGCGATCGCGTTAATGCCACGACGCGCGCCTCTAGCTCTTCTAGGTTTTCTAGCACCTAATAAAACTCTAGTAATCTAGAAGCTAGTTACCTATTTTTAATGCTACTAACCTAGCTACCTAAGCCGCGATTACTCTAGAGCTTCTGCTGCGCAGAAAGCTATTAAGAACGTTAATTTAGAGAAGGAGCCCGTAGAGCCTACAGAGCCGCAAGTACCTAAGAATAACACGTTAGAATGTAAATTTAACAATTTAGAAAAAGCCTAGCTCTAGAAGAAGTCTTCTCTCTAGAGCTACCTACTAGAGCAATAAACCTGCGCGAAAAGCTATTTAGTAGTCCTACGTTTACCTTGCTCTGCTAACTATCCGCGAATAGTCTTATAATTAAGCTTAGAGGCTTAATTAATACGGGAGCGAGCAGCTACGTCTTAGTGTACCTAAAGCACCTTTAAACTCTTAGGAAAAACCTTTATGTTAAGCTATTGCGCATAGAACTAATCCCCCTTGCTAGGTATAATAGGCAACCTAATAGCTAAGTAGATAAGTATTTTAAAGCTAATCTAGTGCTAGAAAGCTACTAAATCTACACTTACTTTATATGTTGTAATACTAGCCGCTATAATACAATAATTAGTTGCAAGTTACTTAAAGAAGTTAACGTTTAGGTTAACTGCAAGCAACGCGTACTAATGTAGCTAGACACTAATTAATTAATTAATTGTAAACGCGACGCGTTCGTCTCTACATAATCCCCTTAATCTACTGCTAAAGCTTAAGCAGCTTACTAAGCTAATGCCGATCGCCGCAACGCCTTAATATTAGCGGTAGAAAAGCTAAGAGTAATATAACAAGGGAAAGAAGAATCGCAACGCTAGAAGCTTTAAGAAAACCTGCGCAAGATAGACAGGTAGCTTAAGAATCTTAACCTGTCTGCTAGGTTGCCCCGCAAGCTAAAAAAGCCACCTGTTTTACAGGAAACATGCTTAAAGGCTAGGCTTAACGTTAACATAATTAGCGTAGCTGCCTTTATAATTAACGCGCGTTAAAAAGACACTATAATTAGGCACCTTAGTGTCTATAAGGTTAATTAGCTTATTACTAATAGAAAGGAAACCCCTACTACTAATCTAGAGAAGAAACTCCGCTAACTAGTTGCTAAAAAGCTTCTATTCCTAGGATATGCCGGCGCAACTGTAGCCTATTTCTTAAAAAAGAATTCTAATACTCTGCTGCTACATAGAGAAGGCGTAAATTACGACATTAAGCTTATAGCGAAAAATACCTTAACAAATAGTTCTCTTTATAGCATGTTGCTAGAGCACCTGTAGTTAGTACAGAACTATCTAGAGAACTACCTTCGTTGCGGCTTTATTGTCTATAGTAATGCGTCGTACGCGTTACTAGTCCTGTTTACTAAAAAGCTAGGTAGAGGATAGAGGTTCTACGTTAACTATTAAAAGCTTAACGCTATTACAAAAAAAGACGCCTATTCTATCCCTCTTATCTAGAAAACGCTTACACGCCTGTCGCACGCTAAGGTCTTTACTAAGTTAGACGTAAGGTAAGCTTTCTACTAGATCTAACTTAATAAGTTAGTAGAGAACCTAACGTCTTTCTACACGTGGTATAGTAATTATAAGTATTAAGTTCTACTCTTCGGCCTCTGCAACGACTCTGCTACCTTTTAGTAATATATTAATAAGGTGTTATATAGCTTGCTAGACGACTTCTATACGGCATATATTAACAATATTCTTATTTACTTAAAGAATTCGCTTAAGCACGAAGCCTATGTTGCCTAGGTACTTAATTAATTGTATAAAGCTAGGTTGCAAGCGGATATTAAGAAATCCGAATTTACTGTTAAAAGCACTAAGTTTCTAGGATTAATCGTAAGCACTAATAGAATCTAGAAGAACTCTAAGAAGGTTACTACTATCTAGAATTAGCTCGTACCTACAACTCTTAAAAGCCTTTAATCGTTTCTAGGTTTCTGCAATTTCTACTAAGCCTTCTTAAAAGATTACGGCTAGATTGTTCGCCCTCTTACTAAACTACTAAAACAGGGAGCATGGCATGCCTTTAGAGAAATTAAGCTCGCGGCATTTTAGCAGGTTAAGAATCTTATGCTGTCTAACACCGTACTAGCTTATTACTCCCCCTATTGCCGCACGAGGGTCGAAACGGACGTATTAGATAGCGTAGTTGCTAGAGTCCTTTTATAGCTTTAAGAAGACGGCATCTAGAGACTAGTAGCTTTCTTTAGCAAGATAATAAATACTATCTAGATAAACTATAGTATTTACAATAAAGAAATGCTAGCGGTTATTCTTAGCGTATAGAAGTAGAGAAGCTAGTTAATTAGCTTACAAGATTTAGAGCCTTTTACAGTATTAACTAACTACTAAGCCTTAGAGTACTTTGCTACTAAGCGGGAACTTACTGCTAGGCAGGTTCGCTAGGCGAACAATATTACTAACTATAACCTTAAGCTTACCTATTAACTAGGTTTAGCGAATATAGCAGCGGACGCGTTATTACAAAAGTAAGAAGAGCTTAAGACCTAAAAGAAGAAGAATTACGCCGCCTGTACAAGGGCTTTCCTAAGTAAGAAGCAAATTAGCCTCTTAGCTATTAAGTAATTATTAGATAAGTTATTAGTTCTAGCTGCCTAGAGATTAGCTAGTAGTGCTGCGAAAATCGCCGCTGCTAATACGTTTATAGAGGCGCCCTCTATTAAGAATCTATATACTATAATTAATTAGGTTATCGCAGCTAACTAATTAGACGACTCTCTATAGCTAGCTTAAGAAAAAGCTACTATGTTAGGCTCCGCCTAGAAAATAGAAGACGGCTTATTAACTTATTAGAATTAATTAATAGTCCCTGCTATTAACTACCTGCGAACATACCTAATACGCGCTATACATACTACTTAGGTAACTACCTACCTAGAATAAAGAAAAACTACCTAGTTGCTACAAGATTAATATTACTAGCTAGGTATATAAGAAGACGTTAATACGTACGTAGCAGTATATAAGGCTTGCCACTAAAGCTATACTCTGCGGGATAAGACGCTAGGTCTTCTAAAGCCTCTACCTATCTCTAAGAGAGTATAGCAGAACGTCTCTATAGATTTTAAGAGCTTCCCCTCTAATAGAAAAGGATTTAACTGCGTGTACGTTGTTGTAGATTAGCTAAGTAAGCAGAGCTTCTCTCTACTCTACTATAAAGAAATTACAGCTTAGCGTACAGCGAAGCTGTATTACTAATATATCTAGCGTATATATAGTCCTCCTAGGTCTATTATATTAGATCGCGGCCTATAGTTTACCTCTGCCTTTATAGATAAGCTCTATTAGCTTACAGAAATTAAGTAGAAGCTCTCTACTGCGTACTACCCGCAAACTAATAGAAATATAGAGATTGTTAATTAATATCTCGATTAGCGTCTGCGTCTATTCGTTAACTACTACTAGGATAATTAGTTAGACCTTCTACTCTACATAAATTAGGCATAAGCTACGTTGCCGTATAAAACTACAGAACTAACAGTATATAAAATTAAGTTTAGACACTAGCTAATACACTACTAGAATTAGAAGAAGTATATAATAAAAGCCTCTACTCTACGTAAGCGTCTATCGCGCTAGAAAGCTTAGAATTTTGCTAAGAAGCGATACGACGCCGTAGAAAAAGCTACTAAAATCGCACAGAGTAATATCGCAAAAGCGCAAGCTAGGCAGGCGCTTTAAGCAAACAAAAAGCGCTAAGAACCTAATTTCGCGGTAGGCAACCTCGTCTATGTTAAACCTTGTAGCTTTTTAACAAATTAACCTAGTATAAAGCTTAATTAATAGATATATAGCTCTTACCTAATTATTACTATAAAGAGTTACTTCTTCTAGCTCTAGCTACCTGCGTATATACGTATGCATAACGTCTTCTACGCTAATTAGTTAAGAAAAGCCTTAGAGCTGTTGCTAGAGTAGGTAGAGCCTAAGTAACTACCTATTAAAGTTAATAGCAATCTAGAATAGCCTGTATATAAAATTCTAGATAGCCGTCTTTATTAAAATCGCCTTTAATACCACGCTGCATAGGTTACTTATAATCCTAACTCTACCTAGTACAATGCCGCAGGCTTTATTAACGCTCTCTATAAGGTAAGAGACTTTTACGTAGCATACCTAGATAAGATAGGGCCGCTATTACGATTAGATGCTTAGATTAAGGCGTACGAAAAAGAGAAGACTCTAGAGAAGACAGTAGAGGATTTAAAACCTGCAAGAGTAGAAGACACGAGAGTAGCGCGAAGGCGCCGCTAAGAAGAAAGCCTACGACAAAGCTACCCCACGGACGCGAAAATAAGCCTCTTTCTCTCTAGGGGGAAAGAGGTAGCTGTAAAAGCGCTTCTAGTTTAAAACTAACACGAATACACTTACTACAAGCTAAAAGAGACGGTTAAGAGCATAACGCGGGAGTTTTAGAAGAAGAGGGACCTAGAAGGCGTATTTTAGAGCTCGAGGACAAGCTCTCCCTGTAAGGGGGGGTAATATAACAGTCTAACTCGGCTCTAACTTAGTGCTTCGGCCTAACTCGGCTCCGCCTAAGTTACATAACCCTGCCTAGCGCCTTAGTATAGGCACCCTGTGTATATAGAGAGCTCTTAGAGCATTCTTCTACTTCTTACCTTTAGATAGCTAAATTTAACTTAACCTACCCTGCTAGCACCTCTTATTCTTACAGCTCGTAGAGATAGTGCTGCCTGCAGCTAACTTACCTAGCTAGGTGTTTTAGAGGCGCTTATAGTAGTAGAGACCGCGAACCTAGCCCTTATAAAGACTACTCTATACTACTAATAGTTAGAACTAGATAACTATAGACTATATTCTAGAAAAACTCTATAGACCTAGATTAGGTTAAAACTCTATAGAAGAGAAAATAAACTCTATAAAATAAGAAAAAAGTATAGTACTTTAAGAAAGAACTATACCTAGTCTATAGTAAAAAAAAACACTTTATATAAAAATATCTAAAGAAAAAGAAAATAGTTAGAATAATCTAAGTAAACTATAATAGTCTTATATAGATAGTATACTATAATAATAGCTATATAATATACTAGAGAGATAAGGTTAACTTAGAATAGTACCTAACTAGAGTTAGAGCTATTATACTAGAATATTCTATATATATAAAATACCTTACTATAGAAACTATTTAATAACGTATTAACGTATAATAGTACTAGATATACGTAGAACTCTATAATATATAAAGCTACTAGTATATATACTAGAATATCTTATTTACTAATAAAGAATTCTAGAAGGCGTTAAACGCTCTTAAAAAAGTAGCTAGATTAGTAAGGTATCTTATAGATAAGAAGGTATACTTATATATCTAGAAGATCTACTAAGGCTTCTCTATAAACTACTTTAGAGCTAAAAAAGCTAAGTAATAGTAACTAAGGTACGTAGAAAGAGATAAGTACTAGAACCTCTTCTATAAGGTATACCTAACTAAGTTATTCTAAGAAAAGAAACTTTCTAGACTATTTCTATATAATTAGAAAATTAAAGCACGCCTATAGTAGAAGCTATACTAGCTATATAAGAGTAACTACCTAGACTATAACTATATCTACTAGGCCTACTCTCTAGTAGTTTATAGAGAGAAAGAAAAAGCTATAGTTAAAGTAGCTATTAGTACCTAGAGACTAGATAATAAGAAAATCTAGGTTACTATATATATAGACCTAAGGCCTAAGAAAGAAGCTAGTAGAATAGTAATACCTAAACTAGTTAAGAAAGTCTATAGTAAAGAATACTACGCTAAACCTTAGAATTAGTATACTATAGAATACTAATACTATTAAGAATAATACTAAACTATAGAATAGAAGGCCTAGTACTCTAATTACTATACGCTTAACTATAGATAGTATTTTCTAGAATAGAAATACCTATACTATAGAGAAAAGGCTAAGAGTAAATATATAAAACTATACTAGACTATATATTTACTAGAAAGATACCTAGTATATATAGTAGAAAAGAAATAGAAGTTAACACTAATTACCTCTTTAAAGTTAAAAAACTAATAGGCCTCTAAGGTAGAGGTCTAGCCTAGAAAGGCTCTATTTAGACTATTAGTAAAATTATTACTCTAAAACCTAGAATACTACGCGTAAAAGCTATACTAGAAAATAAGAGGTTTATAGCCTATATAAATAGTAGAGTAGTAAAAATATATATTTCTACTAGTCTAGTAAAACTATAGAATATACTATTTTAAGAAAAATAATAACTCTACTAAGTATAACTTATAGATAACTAGCTACCTATCTTTAGCTAAGAATAGATTTACTTAGAAACTAAAGCATAGATATTAGATATCTAGAGAATATAAGAATAGTAATTCTATAATATTATAGAACTAGAAAATATAGATATACTTTTAGAGCTAGACTAGTTATAGAGATATAACTCTAATATTAGTTAGATTAGGTTAAAGCTCTAAGAAAGGCCTAAAGTAGTATAGAAGGTAGAAGCAAGATACTATCTAAGAGCTTACTAAAAGCTAGAGGTAAAGATTAGAAGAATATTATTTATAAGTTTAACAAAATAGATAAAAAAATAACCTTAAGATGTTAGCGTTATATAGATAAGAAAGCTATAACCTAATATAGAGTAACTACCTTAGAAGGTTAAGAAAAACTATAAGAAGTTTACGTTATTATTTAATAGATAGAATAATAGCGTTCTACCTAAACATAAACTATAGAACTATAAGATACCTATAGAAGATAAAGCTATGCTAAAACTAGAGCTAATATACCTACTTAGCTATAAGTAAAGAGAGAAACTCTAAAAATATCTAAAGAGACTTCTATAAAAGAGATATATTTAAGAAAGCTAAAGTCTAATAGCCTTACTAGTACTATTTATACTAAAAAAGAATAAATAGTTAAGGTTATATATTAACTACTAATAGCTTAACTAAGTAACCTAAAAGAACTAATATCTATTACCTATAATCTTAGAACTTATAGACTAGCTTATAGAAGTATAGTAGTTTATAAAGTTTAATATCTAAGAGAGATACTACTAAATATAGATTAAGAAAAGCTATAAATAGAAAATAGTCTTTAGAATAAGAGAAGGTTTATATAAATATCTAGTTATACTATTTAGACTTACTAACGTACTAGTAATATTCTAAAGTATAATTAACGTAGCTCTATATAAATACCTAGAAAGGTTTACTATAGTCTACCTAGATAATATACTTATATACTTAAAGAGAAAATTAAAAGAATATAAGAACTACGTGCAAAGAATACTATAGAAGCTTAGAGAGTATAGACTTCTAATAGCTTCTAATAAAAGTAAGTTCTACTATATAGAAACTAGCTACTTAGAATTTTATTTAACCTAGAAGAGAATCTAGATAGAAATAGACAAGGTCTAGGCAATTCTAGACTAGCCTATACTCTAGATAGTAAAAGAAGTATAATTTTTCTTAGAATTTATAAACTACTACTAAAAGTTTATCTAAGAGTATTTATAGATTACTACTCTACTTATAAAGATTACTAAAAAGAACTAAGAGTTTAAGTAGAAAGATCTATAATAATAAGCGTTTAAGACGCTAAAGTAAATATTTACTACTATACTACTACTATAAACGTTTAATAAAAATAAACTAATATAAGTAGAAATAGATATATTAGATAAAGCTCTAGAAGTATACCTTAGCTAACCTAGAGAAGATAGTAAATACTAGCTATACTTCTTCTACTTAAGAAAGTTCTTAGTACTAGAACTTAACTATAATATATATAATAAGAAACTTATAGCTATTATAGTAGTAATAAAAGAATAGAGAATATACTTAGAGAGCGCTAAGTATTCTATTAATATAATATTAGACTACAAGAATCTTATAGCGTTTATAATAATAAAAATACTAAATAGATAATAAGTTAGGTAGATAGAAGCGCTAGCTACGCTAGACTTTACTATCTAATACTAGAAGAGTACTAAAAATAGAGTAGTAGACGTGCTTAGCTAGAGAGCTAACTATATAGTAGTAGTAAAAGAGAAATATAAGGCTATACTCTACGCTAGACTAGATAGAACTCTAGAATATAATAGTCTATAAGTTAGCTAGGTTATAGAAATCTAGAACTAGTAGAATAATAGGCTAGAGCTACCTAATAAATAGAGAAAATAAGAGGTACTAAAGGTACTATAAATAGAATTTATCTAGAAATTCTATAGTACTATAACGTATAAATACTAGAGAATAGAACGTACTCTTAAAAGGCTATAGTAAGAATATAGGCTTTTTATAATAAAAAAGAAAGTTATAAGAGTAATATAAGAGTATATAGAGTACTAATAGAATAAAGTAGTTAGGTATTAGCTATATAGACTACTATAACTACTAGAACTATCTATAGTACTATAGTAATATGTTACTATAGACTTTATTATAAAGCTACCTAGATTAATTAAACTTATGTTATAAAGAAAGTATAATACTATTTTAGTAATTATAGACTAATTTACTAAATACGTATACTTTTATATAACTAGTAAAACTCTTAAGACTAAAGAACTAGCTTATAAGGTAAGCTAATAACTATTTAGCTAATATAAGATACTAGAATAAGTTACTATAGATAGAGATAAATTATTTACGTCTAAGTTTTAGAACGCGCTACTTAACTAAATAAGAATAAGTAATTAAATATTAACTAGCTTTTACCTATAGACTAATAGCTAAATAGAATAGATAAACTAAACTCTAGAAGAATACCTAAGAAACTATATTAACTAAGAATAAAATAACTAGGTTAAGCTACTATCTATAGTATAGTTAGTATATAATATAGTAAAGTAAGAAACTATAGAGAGAACTTTCTATTAAGTATATTATAGCTATAAGGCTAGAATATATAGATCTATAATATATATAGCTATAATCTCTTTAAAGATAGAGAAGAAGAAATGCTAAATAAAAATAATCTATAATAAACTATAAAAAATAGTAGAAAAAATAACTTAACAAGCTAATAAAAAAAGAATTAAGAGACTAACCTTTAAGAAGAGAGGTAAAGTTTTTATTCTATAAAAAAACTTACGTACTAAATAATCTAGTAAAAAGCTTAACTACTTATAAGTAGAACTGTTTAAAATTAATAAATAACTTAGACCTATTAACTTTAGGCTAAGACTACTACTAATAATAAGGATATATTCTATATTCTATAAGTCTAGACTTAAACTAGTACCTAATAATATACTACTTAATAAATAAACTAAGGTAGAACTAGACTAGAACTATAAGGTTAAAAAGATACTAGATAAAAAGCGTATATAAGGTTAGTAGAAGTACTAAGTTAGGTAGAAAGAATACCTACTAGAAGAGAACACCTAGAAACTACTAGAGAACCTTAAGAACTACTCTAAGAAACTTAAGAAGTTTTATTAGCGCTACTACCTCTAAGATCTAGAGACTAGAACTCTAGATTCTCTAGATAACTCTAGTTAAATAACTAAAGAGAGTTAACTAAAAAAATAGAGAATTATAGTTATAAAGGTTACTATATCTTCTACTTTAGCTACTCTAGTTTCTTAATATTAGTAAGGTTCTTTAAAAGTAGCGCGTTATAACGCTACTATACTAGCTCTAACTACTTTTATAAGCGTTTACTATAAGCGTTTATAGATTACTAGAACTTACGTAAGAACGCCTTCTAATAACCTAGCTTAGCGTAAGAATAGTCTATTTTTATAAAAAGATAGGCTTCTATACACGCTAGCTTAACCTACTAGATTTTAGTAAGACGCTCTACCTTAAGACTAGTCTTAGACTACTAAAAGCGTAGATTAGCTACTAACTAGTCTAGCTTTTCTACCTCTTTCTAGTCTAATACCTTATTATAAAACTAACTCTTTATAATATACTCTAAATAATAACTAGAAGATACCTCTATAATATAACGTAGATTATAAAAATAGTAAGTACTATAAAAGTTATTAGATATATTAGCACTAGTATATAGAATAAGGTTAGTATAGTAGTAATAGTAAACTATTAAAGACTTAGTACGTATAGGTAGTATAGTAAAAATAAAAGAGAAAGAGAGAGTATAATACTATAGAACTATAGGTAGTACTACTCTTATATAAAAATAAGATAAAATAATAAAATACTACGCCTAGAAATAGAATAGAGCTTTAGAATAATATTTTAGAAAAAGAGGTAGGTATTATAATTATAGAATTAGAAATAGAGCTAGCTAGCCTAGATAGAGAAAATAGTAGGCTAAACTTAGAGTTATAGAATAAGAGATTATATATAGAGTTATAGAAATAATTAGAGTTACGTAATATAGATTAGATAGATTAGAGAAATTAGAATCTAACCTAGAGAATTAGACTCTAATCTAAGCAAGCTATAGAAGCTAGAGACTTAGCGTCTAATTTAGCCTAGAAGATATATATATATAACTAGAAGAAGCTTACTTCTTATAGCTTCTTATAGTTATTACTTTGTTTATTAAATTACTATAAAGACTTATAATTTATAGTATTATTACCTCTACCTCTTTATTACTAAAGATTCTAGCCTAAAGTATACTACTTACCTCTTCTTATAAAAGTAAGCCTTAGTTTTAGTTAAGAGAATAGCTTATAATATTTAGGTTTATAACTTATTATTAGATAAAGTAAATAATTAGTTTTAGTAGTAGATTTATCTATTAAGAGTTCTATAGTCTAGTATTAGTATTCTTAGCTCTTTTTATAGTATTCTTAGCTATTATTTTACTTATTTATTCTAGAAAGTAAATATTATAGCCTAGGCTATATCTAATCTTTAGTATACTAGGTTAATTAGGTTATTAATAGGCTTAGCTATAGCTAGTAGAATAATATTAATTAGAGTAGTATATAGATTCTAGGTATTCTAGGTCTTCTTAAGAAGGTCTACTAGTATAACTAGGTTAAATTATTCTAGAGGTAGTACTATACGCTATCTATTCTTAATATAATTATTATTTATATTTATTTTAGCTAGGTAATTCTTAGGTTTTTAGCTTAGTATATTAGAGTAAATAGTCTTTAAGCCTAGTTAGTATATAATCTAGAAGTTAAACTATAAAAGAAATTCTAACTACTAGACTTAACACTAGCTTAGAGTTTTAGTTAAGATAAAGTATTCTAGATTCTTATAGTTTATAATAACCTTAAATAGTTCTATAATATCTTATAGCTCTAGTCTCTATTCTTTAAGTATCTTAATAATAGTAAGAAGCTTCTTATTATAAATTTTATAGTTATATTCTAGCGTAGTATATTTACTAGAAAAATAAGTAATAGAATATAGAATACCTTCTTTATTATATTATAAAAGAACTCTACTAGAAGTCTAGTTAGAGGTGTTAGTTTCTAGAATAGTACGTCTAGTATAATTAAATATAGCTAGTACTAGAGCTATAGTAAAAGCTAACTTTAGATTTTTAAATACGTTTTACTAATTATTACTCTAGTACTATAGTAAGTCTTTTCTTATAAGCTTATTTAGTAGGCTAGTAATCTTAGAGAAGTTCTAGATAAAGTATCTATAGAAGTTAGCAAACTCTAGAAACTTTTATAGGTCTTAAAGATATAGAGATAGTAACTAATCTTTAATAGTTTAAACCTTAGCTAGATCTATCTTAATACTCTCTAGAAAAACTATTAGGTCTAGATACTTTATTTTTATAGTTTTAAACTTATATTTATAGATATTAATTTATAGATTTATATTAATTAATTATTAGACTATCTTCTAGACGTAGCTCTTATATTTCTTATAATTAGCTAAATAGATTAGAATATTATTAAGATAGGTAGTATACGTTTAGTCTAGTAAGTTATATAGCGTATAATTAATATAGTTCTAGAAGAAGGCTAGAGTATTATATAGTCTAAATAGTATAATAAGTAACTTATAGAGTCTAAATTAGGTAATAAAAGTAGTTTTTTATTTATAGCTCTCTATAATAACGTACTTTATAGGCGAAAGCCTTACATAAGCAAACCTCTTACGATTTCTTAGTAAGAAAAATTAACGAAAATTAACCCGTTTTTCTTAAATAACTAAGCGAAACTTTAATATTTTTCTATAAAAATTTATATATATATTCTTTATAGTATATTACACCTACTACTAAAGTTGTACTAAGATATATTACGTAATTAAAAAGCTATACATATTTAAGTAACTTTTAAGAAAAAATCTACTTTTCTTCTAGTAAGTACTATTATATCTCTATAATAATCTATAAAACTTATAGTATATAGTATCTATAACCTAATAAAGGTTTCTAGAAAACTTCTATAGAGCTAGCTCTTCTAGGTATAGCGTAAAAGAGATAGAAGTTAGAAAAATATCTTCTTTAGAGTTTTCTCTTCTAACTATATATATATATAGGTAATCTAGCTATATAAACTTATTATTATATAAATTATAGTAGGCTTTAACTATATAGAGCTTATTAACTAATAATATATTAGCCTTAAGTAGTTACTTAAAAGTAAAGCCTTTTTAGTAGTATAGTATAAAAAGATAGAAAGATACTAAAACTATCTTAAAATTATTACTTCTAAATATATAGAAGGCTTATAGTATATATAATCTTATAGTATATAACTTTATATAGCTTAATTATTTATATATAACTATAGTTAGAGAAGAAAACTCTATAAAGACTTTTTCTAACTTCTATCTCTTATTACGCTATACCTAGAAGAACTAGCTCTATAAAAGTTTTCTAGAAACCTTTATTATATTATAAATACTTTATACTATAAGTTTTATATATTATTATAGAGATATAATAGTACTTACTAGAAGTAAAGTAGATTTTTTCTTAAAAGTTAGTTAAATATGTATAGCTTTTTAATTACGTAATATATCTTAGTATAACTTTAATATAAGATGTAATATACTATAAAAAATATATATCTAAATTTTTATAGAAAGGTATTAAGGTTTTGCTTAGTTATTTAAGAAAAACGAGTTAATTTTCGTTAATTTTCCTTGCCAAGAAATCGTAAGGCTTTCGATAATATAAGGCTTTCGATAATATAAGACTTTTAATAATATAAGACTTTCGATAATATAAGACTTTCGATAATATAAGACTTTTAATAATAAAGTACGTTAAGCTTTTCTATAATATATATAATAATAAAGACTATAATAGCTTGCGCGCTATAGTACGTATAGCTAGGTAGTGCTAAGTGCGGCTTCTCTCGCCCTACTAAACTTTTTCAGGCGCCACGTGCACGACAACAAACCGCCTTAGTAAGCTCAGCCCTACGTTTCTTTGGGGAGAATTCGCGCAGTCCACCAAAGAGTCCGCTCAACGCCAGGGCACCCGCTGTAGTCCCACCGCCCGATCCACTTGACCAAGACGGTAATTGAAACCTACTTAATTTGCTTCGTTTCCGCTAACCGGTAATACAGGCCTCCTAGCACCTCACGTTCGTTCTCCCCCGCCCCCTTCATAAGGTCTCTCTAGCCGCGATGCCCGTTGCACTGGAACTTATCGGCCGCGATTCCATAACGTACAAGTCGGCTTCCAAGGCAGAATTCAATGTTATCAATGAGGTAGCATATGTCCGCGCGGTTAAGGAGCTATACCACAACCTCTGGCAGCAGAGAGCGTCGATCGCAGCTCTTACCAGGCACCATCTTAGGCTAGGCGCACAAGACACCTGCACCGTTCTGAACCCAAAGGAATGGATCCAAGGCAGCTTCAATGTCTGCGTCTTTGTCGAAGTGACTTCCCACGGCTTATCCAGGAGGCTTGTCTTTCGCTGCCCCATGCCACACAAGCTTGCTGAAGCCAGATACCCCGGCACGGTAGACGAGAAGCTCAGTTGCGAGGTAGGCGCGTATGTGTGGGTGCAGGAGAAATGCCCTGATATCCCGGTTCCTCATCTGCTTGGCTTTGGCTTCTTGGAAGGTGGTCATGTAAGCTTCCTCCCTTCTTACCAGTGCTACGCTAATCTTGGGGGCGCCCAGTTCACACACATTGCACAGCGACCGTTCTACGTTCGTATTATGCACATGTTCTGGCGCTGCATCTATAGCTTCCTTCGATATCCAATCCTCTCGCACTATATTCAAAGCCGGCCCGGCGACGGCATACGCTCAGCATACATGCTATTAGAAAATATAGGCTCCGAGACAGGGGAGATGCTGTCAGCCACGTGGGAGAAGCACAAAAGCGATCCATCCCGGAGGCAGAGACTGTTTGTTGGCATGTCCCGGATAATGCTTTCTCTCGCCCGTGTTCCCCAGCCGCAAATCGGCTCCTTCCGGTTCAACCACGACGGCACCATAACGCTGACAAACCGGCCCTTGTCCTGCTCGGTCGCAATCCTGGAAAACGACGGCGCAACGAGAACAATACAGAAGGACAACACATATACATGCACCGAGGCTTTCGTGTCAGAAATGCTCACCTTCCACGATCATCGCTTCCTCAGTCAGCCTAACGCCGTCTACAGCGCAGACGACTGCCGTGGTCAAATGGCGGTAAAGACGCTGCTTCGTGCGCTCTCCCACCGTTTCATTAGACGGGAATACCGTAACGGGCCATTCGTTCTACAGCTTACCGACTTCAATGCAAGCAACATCTTTGTCGACCAGGAATGGAACGTCACATGTTGGATTGACTTGGAGTGGATCTGTGCCCTCCCTGCAGAGATGCTCGATGTACCGTACTGGCTTACTGGGTGCAGCATTGACGAAATATGTGACGAGCGTTATAGCGAATTCAAGAAGGTACGAGAGGAGTTTATGTATATTTTGAAAGAGGAGGAGCGCATGGCCATAGTAGAGCATAATGTTCCAATATCGACGGTCATGCAAGATATGTGGGAGTCAAGAGGAGTGTGGTTCTGGCATTGCTTATCTTCCGTAGACGCTATGTATGTTCTGTTGGAGCTGCACTTATGTCCCTCCGGGTCTCTGCCCGTTGACATCGAGAAGGCTTTATCGGACTTTTGGTGTAGAAACTCGGACGAGATTGTTCAGAAGAAGCTCGCGGATAAGAAGAGGTATGATGGTGAGCTCAAACGTTTATTTGGCGAAGGAGCGGCTGCCGGGGACGTCTGAAGAATCCATGGAGGTGTCGAATAAATCCGTTGGCGCATCAAACGAGTGAAGGAGCGGTCAGGAAGCGTGGTTGATAGATGACTAGACAGGTGTAGACCCCCGGGTATTCGGCTCGAATTCCTATCTCCGCTGCCGTCATTTACTTTCCTCCCTCTGTTCTTTCTCCCTTGCCTCTTTCTCCTTCTTCTCTCTTTTCTCCCGCCTTTTAGCTTGAGCGCGCTTGCCAGACGAGTCAACAACTGCTAAGTCCTTAGGGTTTGCTAGTATAGCGGTCTCGACGACAGCATCACCGTACTCTCCCGAAGAGTGACCACCTTCGGCATCGGCCATCTATGCTGTCGTGTTGCTCGTGATGCTGGTCAAATTTGTTGGTATAAAGAGCGTCCGTGGTGTGGTGAGATGGGGAAGTGGTGGAGTATCACAGATGGACCGAAGAATCGAGTCTTATAATGGTGCATCCAGTGAGCGCTATCCCTAACCCCGTTATCCGCGTACGGGAACAATGGGACGGGATGTTCCCTAATGCGGGCTGGATTTACGCGGCAGGACTCTCCCTGCATGCGTTCCCTTCTGTGCACAGCCAAGCCAATCATGGCTGGCGACACTGGCGGCACGGGACCTCGAGGACGCATGCTGTGTCGCCAAGAAAAGCCCGCTTCGATGCATACGCACCTAGAGCCTATCGTGAGGGAGCACAGCGACCTGCGCATGCCACCGGCCGAGCGCGGGGTATTAGGACTCGCTTCTCCGAGTTGACGGTACGTTCTACCGCTAGCTTCCAATGCGTCGCCTTCGCTGAGCCTGCGACCCTTCCGCACGCTTATTGGATCGTTTGGCCGGGAATGTTGAAGGCGCCCGAGTCTGCAGCTTCATGGCGTCTGATTCCGCTGTTGCGAAACTTCGAAGTCCGTCCCGACAAGTGGACGCACTGTCAGTCATTGCGAAGGATCAGGCAGGGGTCATGAGAATGCTCTTATGGTACGTCGATCGCGCTCACCGAGGAGTTTCTGAAGGTACAGGAGACATACCGGATACGGACACGCCAGGTGTTGGGACAGGGATGAGCCCAGGCCTGCGACATCGACTCTGTTCATGCTGATCAGCCTTGCGAAGCCGAGCCCGATGATGCTCTCTCCCACGCCACGATCAAGGCACTGATCTCAATCGCCCTACGACATCGAACCAGCACGATTAGAGGTTGGGCATGCGGCCATTCTGTTGCAATGGCCCTGCTTGGACCCCCGCCGAACGAACGCGACGACTTCTCGCAGCCCGAGATGGACATCCCCTTTTCAGGGTGGAGCAATAGCCCACACAGGAGCCATCGAGTCTGCGAAGCTAAAAGGTGGTGTGGTATTCTGATGCGCTGTTAGAGGAGTGTGCGGGTGTTGTCGCGGTTGGCATCATCGGGCGCCGGCAGGTCTTTGTGGCCTGGTTGCTTACCGCCCCTCCTCAGACTGCGTCCTAAGTCGCGCTCGCTAGCAATTAGGGCCTTGCGCTCGTGGTTGGTATCGACATCGGCGAGAGGAACTTGTCGCGCTTCGCTGCGGGGGAGACGTTGTGGAGGATCTCGGGGCGTCGGCAGCGGGGCGTAGGAGAAAAAGAAGATGGTGTCTCCAAGGAAAGCAAGGACCTTTGCTGGACCCTACTAGAGACGAAAGAACCAGTTCCTGAGCATTCCGTGTTCCATGATGATTTTTTCGAGGATACTTGCGAAATAATACAGAACAGGAACGAAGCCAAAGTTATTCAAGATATTGCTCGGTTAATCGTCCCTTCTGCCCAGTCCTTAGCCGTACGTGGCGCCAAACATCTCAAATGCTTAATCGAAAGTGTCAACGAAGGCTAGAATAATTCCATTCCCCTCCTTAGGCCTCGTCCGCAGCCCAACTATGATGTGGGATTCAAGCGAACCGCGTTCACGGAAGATCAACTGTCCAAAATAAAGCCCATTTTAGGCGACATCATGGACATGTCTTTCTTTAGCTCATTGAGGAGTCGTCTTAGCCAAATCGCCTCTTTGGTTGCTTGAGGTTGTCCCATGAATTCAGCTTCGCAAGTTGATAGAGCAACGATGTTTTGGCGCTTGGATTGCCAGCTAATTGCTCCGCTCCCAATATTGAACAGGTATCCAGCAGTTGATCGTCGAGTGTCCTGACAACCGGCCCAGTCGGCGTCGGTGAATCCTTTGAGCATCTGAAGGTGGCCTTTGTACGTGAGCCTGAGGCCTTTTGTGCCCTTGAGGTACCGTAGAAAGCGCCGGGCAAGTTTCATGTGTTGCGGTCCAGGGTTCACCAGATGCCGACTCGATTGCCGGAGTCATTGTGGCAATCACGTGACTACCACGTGACTGCTCACGATGCTCACGGTGAGCACGGTGAGCACCTCATGTATATAAACTACCTCGAATGCCCTCTGGGACATTCGTATTCAATCTCTTACAACAATCCAACTCTTACATTGCAGTTGATCACGGAACAGATTGTTTACTCAATACTCTCTCTTTCAACTGTACCCGACGTCCTACTCCCATCTGCGAAAATCAACCCCTTGTCTCTTTGGTTTACCAGTTCCGCCCAACACCCCAGCTAGCACGACGAACTGTTAAGCCATTGGCATTTAACAGCATATACGACACTGACAGATTCTAATTCATCAAAGTTGGGAATGCATCTAAGTTGAATTAACTATAATCTTAACCGCCGTCTCGCCTGTATCCCCCCATTCGAGCTGCACTTCCGTTTTCTTATCCGATCACTGCCTGCTGTCCTACGCTTGCGCTCTGGCGTATTCCGCATCTGTGCAGCTATGCGCTCACTTCTCCGGGGTACCTTAGTCGTAATCGGCTGATCCTTGACCGTAGGACGTCGTTGTCCGGTATTGTTGAGCGCCCCGGCCGACGGCAACTGCAAAGTGGCATTCTGGGCACGAGCGTTCAGTTGCTGTTGGTGTTCTCTCTTGCTCTTCGGTTTCGACATCCCTGACCCCGCTAGGCCAAGAGAAGACCGCCTGGTGGTACGGATAGGCCTTTCGGTGGAAGCTTGCTCGGTCCTAGGTGCCAAATTCGCATCATTGCTCCTTGCAGCGCGTGACGTGCTTGGTTTCATCACTTTTGAGGAACGCACACTCCGAAGGACTCGGCCTCCTGGCACTTCCGCTGACCGCGGGCTCTCGTTAACGGTAGACAGCCGGGAAGTGCCTTTTGTCCTCTTCTTCTTGCCTCCCGCTCTAGCTATCCCTCCGCTAGGGGCATCAGCCTCTTCGGGAACCGTAAATAAATTATGGCTGTTTGTACCATCGTTGTAGACGCTAGGCGTTGGTTCCGAGTTGAAAGACCTGGGGCTAGGCAGACGGGGTGTTTGTTCATCGTTGCGGACTGCATTAGGCTGCGGTTTGGACGTTCGGCGTTTGTCCTCCTCCTGCTCGTCCAGGAGGTCCTCGTGCATCCAGGTCATTCCGGGCAGCTCGCCCCATGCAGGATTCCAAATCCCGTCTTCGATCCAGTTCTTCTTAGTGCTTTCGTAGGCCATGGCGTCGATGTCAATCGTTCCAGTGGCCCGTTCGAATTGAAGCTCATCTCTAACCCATTCGCGCTCCTTAGATACCTGGAAGAGAAACTGGTGGTAGGGTCGAGACGCTGAAGTATCGCGTTCAGATGTAGCCGCTGGCGCCTCGGTGACATTTGGTGCAGAAGCACGTGCTGGTTCTTCTGTGGCAGTATCTGGTGCTTTTCGCACCAATCCAGCGAAGATATTTAGGAACGGCTGGGCCTCCGGCTCCGGCGCTGGCTCTGGTAAAAACTGTGGTTCGGGCCTCTTTTCATGACGCCAGCGGATGGTGCAGATGTAAGGCCCTCGTGTACCCTCGTGTGAAGAACGCCAGCGGTTATCCGACGGCTTGGCTCCCTTTGGCCAGGCCGGGCCCCATTCCTCCTTCCAAATGCCCTGTTCTACCCAACGGGCTCGGACGTTGTTGTCGGTGTTCGCTTCCAAGTCGGCCGTTTCATCATATGGCAGCGTCTGCCTCCGCCCGTAGCGCTCTTTCTGTATCTGGTATATGATCCGTTCTGTCTCTCTGCACGTCTGGCTATCGAACTGGTCGGACGGTATCGACCGTTGCATGGCACTACACCGGGCTTGAAGCGCCGCCTCATCAGCATCGGGAGCTTCGGCAGGGCTCGGAGGCTGCGTCGTCTCGCCCGATGATGGGTAGGGCGGTGGAGGGTCGTTGTAACGCTGCGCTCTCTCAACGCTAAGCCGCTCTAGATCTTCCTCGAACTGTTGAAAGGTAACGTCGGCAAAGCCTTGACGTCGGCGGCTGGGGCCGTTAATAATGAAGAAGGCCATGGTTATGACGGTAGGAAGCGGGTGCGTAGGTGGGGAGGTGGAAGGATGCAGCAGAAGTAGCTAAAGATAAATATGCAGGAAGAGGGTGCAGAGTGAACAAAGAAGCGAGCTCGCCCACCTCTTGGCGCTCGGGGAACATCAGTACACGATGTTGAAGCGGGAAGTAGAGACTTTCGCGCGCATGTCTCATGTAAGTTGTAGCGCTCCAGGTTCGTCTTGTTAAGCATCAGCTGACGTGCCCTTTAGCCAAATATCGTTGAATTCAAGGCAGTGCAAGGTTTTGGAGGAACGCACCTTGAAATCTTTGCAGCTCTCAGAGAGGGCAACATCAACGACCTAATTGAGAAAGAGCTGTTTCTAAGAGAGCCCAAATGGGCGGAGGCTCTTCTCCGCCAGATGCTCCAAGCGCTCGATTACCTTGCGTTCAAGGGCATTGTGCATAGGGATGTTAAGCCCGCGAACATCCTCTACCAATCTCTATCAGGCGGTAGCTATACCTTTCAACTTACGGACTTTGGCCTTTGCAATTTTATCGTTGCCGCCCAGACGTTCGCTGGATCTCCCATGTTCATGGCACCCGAGTTCCATTTAGGGATCCAGCAAACATCGAAGGTAGATGTTTGGTCCCTTTTTGTCACGTTAGCGTACGCATTGAACGTAAGTGAGTTCCGGAAGAAGCGGTTCGACACGCACACGTTGCGCGTCAGGGCGGCACAGGAGGCTGCGAATGAGGCTGGCTTCCATCCTATCCGAGCCATGGTGATCGTCGACCCGAAGGCACGAGCCTCGGCGGCAGACATGCTCGATGCGCTCTTCCACGGGGAAGGGCGTTCGACTCCTCGCGATCAGATGCAAAGCGCTCCTAAGGTAGACAGGAACGCATCAACACCGCGAAAAGAGCAAACGCATAGGATCAAGAAAACCGTTGCTCAGAGGCGCCATGGCCAAGAGTTCGAGGGTTTTGTGACCACAGCGAGGCGCAAAATGCCTGGCGCATTTCAAGATGACGTCGTTGAAGCTTTAGGAGGGGTGCAGGATCGGCCCCATTTTACCTAAATCTCATCTCTCTCGTGTTACGAGCTGTCCCCTTGACTGAGAACAAAGCTTACTTTCGTAAGAGGAGGCAGGGGGTATGCTTCGGACACGGATTATTCAGGGACAAAGGGGTTGAGGCAATGAGACTGTAAATCGCCGGTCGCAGTAGCAATTTATTGAATAAAGCAATAACTACGAGGAGCCATAAGGAGCGAGCTCCTCCGGGTTACATGGCCTTCGGCGGTAGTGTAGTCATTTCCGAACAGCTGACGAACTGTATATATATTAGCATCTTAATGCCTTCTCTATATCTCTTTACTTACGCATAACAATCAGGCTCACAAGGATAGTCTTGTCGTCAACATAGTGCTCTCGAGCCGGCTCATTGCCCTTGCTGGGCTGCCTGTCATCGCCTCCGCCACTGTTTCCCTCGCTGCTAGTGTTCCTCATGCTATTTGTAGCGGTGTTTGCTAGAGCGACGGATGAATTGGATGCTGACGCTGCCATATTTGCGGATGAATCGTTACGGCTTCTTTGTAGGCAGAGTCGTTGCGAAAGAGTGTAGACGAGAGGAAGGTGTTGTAGCAGATGGCGAGCTTATATTGACACTAGCTCTGCCAAGCGGTGAAGGCGAATGTGAGATACATGAGCGGCGCCGCGTCGACTTTCATTTGGATAGGGAGTTCGTTGATAAGCCGCTTAATCCAGTGCGTGAACGTGGTCTTCGCCGTCTTGTTCCCAAAATACACAACCGTCTGCTGGTCCGACCCACGCCACGCCTTTGCTTCCATTCCCGCACACGACGAGCAGGACCGGGAGAAAGGGTAGCCTCATCGGCGTCCTAGCGCCCCCGAAGGACAGCGGCGCGAACCTGGCTGCGCTCCCGTACCACACCGCCAGCCATATTCCTAGCCGAGCCTTTCCCTCGGCACGCCGGCGGATGTCAACCTTGGTTTTCATAGAACGCGCACCGTGCATCGACTGGTTGAAGGTCCGTGGCCAGTCGAAGCCGCCCACGAAGTCGGCGATGCGGACGGCGGGGTGCCTCTCAAGCCAAAGGAGCAGGGCGCAGTCGATCGTTTCGTGGTATTCTCAGCGCCGACATGGAGGGTGCTAGGCACGGTGGGGTGCAGGGTCGAGCGGGACGTGTGTATGTAGCGTATGATGGTGGTGACGATGTCGCGGATGGTGTTGAGCTCGCTATGGAGAGCGGGGCCCAGCATCTTCCCTTCATCGGCGCCGAGTGACGGGAGAGCTGGCGGGCCCCTCTGGGTCGCCACTACAACCCTGTCGTCTGCCGCAAAGCGAGAGTCGTTGACATCAATATCCGCTTTAGCTCCTATAGCAAATATCCCTCTCCTTGTATGACCCTCCAAGCATCGTCGAAGAGCGTAGCGCCTACGCACTCTCTGTCGCCTTCACTGCGTCCTGCAGTGTCGTAGGTTTAGAGTTATCTATGAGCAGGTTTCTTGAGTTTGAGGCGGTTGTTGGGATTTTCGACGAGACTCGTGGATCGCGTACAGCTGCTAGCGCATGAGCTTCGTTTTCGTGAGTCTTAGGCGACAGACTGTTGGTCCCTTGCGCTGAGCCTGACCGTGAAGGACATCAGTACCGTTGGTGCGAGAGCTTTTCACGCCGCCGCAGCGTAGCCTGCACTGACCTGCGTGCGGATGTATCGGCGTCGATCTCGTCGGACACGAAGGTGTCTTCATGGCCTCGAGCTCGCCAGTACTTGGCATCTTGCGGTCGGTGTTCGGGTCGACGTCAGCGAAGGGGGCTCGTCGTTGCTTGCAGGGAAGACACTGTTGAGGATGTCAGGGCGTCGACGGCGGAAAGGAGTCAGGATGCGGGTGGTCATGTGACCGCCCACATGCCGCCGTGGCGCAGTCTTGGCGCAAGGACCCAACAGCTCCAGCGGTGCTTTTCTCGTCCACCGCATCAGACCTAACCTTCTTGCTTCGCCCCGCTCCCAAAAAATTCTGGCCTACCATCATGATCGAAGTTCTGAAGACTGCTCAATGCTTTGCACCGGTTGACGGAAGTGTAGAGTTCATGTATACCCGAATTCTTTTCCGCCAGGACGGCATCACCTTCTGTGCAAGGTCACCCGATAGATTTGGCGGGCGGGAAGTTGATGTCAACAAACTGGAAAACGTCAGGCCTATCCCCTCCGAGTCCTACTGCCCCCTTCTCCCCTCCAATTGTGCTATTGCACCGGACCCCGATCGATGTTATATCAAAAAACCAAACTTGACGTCGTTCGATGGGGGAGAAGATCTCGCCAGCTTCGTACTCCAGGAGCTTGCAACTTGCGAAATCATCCGAAAGCAACCGCATAGAAACATTGCGACATACTACGGCTGCCAGATCTCTGACGGTCGAATTATCGGTCTATGCTTTGAGAGGTACCGAGAGAATCTGATGGACAGGATCAATCCCGGCCACCTCAACAAGTCTATGTTCATTCTCTCAGGGGACCGGGCCGCAGAACGGAAGAAGGCGGCGCATTATCTCCCCGGCATTGAACAAGGAATTCGGCACCTGCACGGCCTCGGCCGAATCCACAACGACATCAATCCTGCAAACATCGTAATCAGCGAGGACGATACACCAGTCATCATCGATTTTGATACCAGCAGTGTCCCAGGGACAGAACTCGACAAAGCAAAACGCACATACGGATGGTTTGACCCACATGTGTGTGTGTCACAAAAGAGCAATGACTTCGATGCTCTGGCGGAATTGCGTGTCTGGCTAACTGGTTCCTCGCCAGCGGAGTTTCAATTTGGGTGGTGAATTAGTTATATGTTACGAGCAGCTCGAGAAGAATAAAGGAGGAATAAGGGAGTTATATTGTTCTATCAATACTCCTGTAAAGACTGTTGTAGGTAGTTGAAAACCGATAAGTGCTACGCCGGTAACAGTTATGCTCCATTATTTCCACAGCCACCGCAAGGCGCCTAATCTACCTAATCCTTCTTCACATAGCTGTCTGAGTGCGGGCAGTCGGACGAGCCGCAGTCCTTGATCTTTTTGATCATACCGTAAATAGACCTGAACGTGCAGTTGTTGACAGGTGTTTGCGTGTCGGTGTTGGGACTAACGGTAGCCATCTGGAAGCGTGAATGGTTAATATAAGAGCCATGTCAACATAATGGCCTTCTACCTTACCTTACGTCAGAGCCGGAGCTGGAAGACCCTCGTTTGGCGAAGCGGCGAAAGCCGACCGAGCGACAGGCGGAGAGCCTCATACTCGATCCTATACCCACACCCAAATCAACGCCTCTTCCGACCCCTAGCGGCCATGGTTCCCGTTCTAGAGCCAGCAACGGCCCTAGCCTTGGCGCTCCGGACAGTGGTCGCAAAGGCTATGCTGCTAGAACCCCAGGCCCACCTTCAAACGACCTCCTGGATGGAGAAGGTGATGACAATGATGCATATGCTCGGGAAACAGTTGAGGAGCTACTGCAGGCCCCAAGACAATTCATCTCTCCTTTCAAAGAAACAAGAGGTGAAAGAGATATCGATCCGGACTCAGACAGGCGTGAGAAGCACAGGGAAGGAAGTAATGAAGGGGAAAGCCACGAGGACGAAGTCGATCAGGTTGATGAGGTGTCCCGCGGCCCTCCGGCGAAAACTTCGCTGCGACGTAAACGCCGCGCTCGTCCGGCCGGGGCAGAGAGGCGCGGTCCATCACGAACTACTCTTAGGCCACGGGGTTCGTGCACATGAACTCTTCCCAGATCGGACCTCCGGCGCAGAACGGACGCGCTGGCACATGCTGCAAGGGAAATGATGCATCGCTACGATAACATCAATGTACGTATCCTATCCTTTCCAACAAAAGACTGAACTCTGACCGTGCCATTAGGACGGAGCTTCATAGCGCTTGTCCCTCTTGACGAGAGTCCGCCGGTGCCTGATTGGTGTTCTTCTGTCTCGGCCGAGGCTAATCCAACATCGGCGGTTAAAAACTGAACCTGCACCCTATTGGCTAGGCGAGCTAGACTGGACGCAACTGCCGCATCGCAAACTATCTCTACTCCAGCTCATTCCCGACACGTCCACTCTTGCTGAACCGCCTCCATCCTTAAAGCCGTCCTCGATGCGGGCGGTGACTTTGAGCCGCCGCCCGACCCGCAAATCCCTACAGACTACCTGCAGACTACCTGCAGAAGCCTCGAAGGCAGCACCGCGCATCTGAGCAGACTCAACTTCCATCCTCTCTTCTCCCTTCTCCGCCCACATCCTTCTCCAGACCCAAACGAAAGCACGCTGCGCTCGCAGAGGTCGTCCCTCCAAACGATTCGCGCCCGCCCAAGCGACAACGAGCGCCGAACGCACCCACACCCGTCATGTCACAGGCCCAACGATCGCTGCAAGGAAGGCAGGGGACACGAACAAAGCGCCGGCGGTAGAGGATGTCATGGACCCCAATGCCACACCACGGCCAGTTCGTGCCAGGCACTGGGGCTGTTGTGTGGGTGGGCAGAGGACGCATTTCTAGGTTGGTTTTCGGATAGAGTTCTGAAGCCAGAATGAAATGAAATGAAAGATTGTTATGTCGAATTTGAAATCGCAGCTCCCTGCTCAAGTTCCCACAAATAGAGGAGCATCCAGTATAGATGCTTCATTTGATACCGTTGACGCGAGAATGCGTTGGCACTCAACCTCTCCAGCCGTGTTAAATACACAGGCATCTAATTCCCCCGCGCTTTGAATTCGACGCGCATCTAGCTCCAGCCGACTCCGGCTAGGGCTCTCAGTTCCACGCCAATCCTAGTTGCCTACTTTCTGAGCCGAGAGGCCCGCACCTTGCTTAGGGATGCCGATAGCTTAGGTAATCGGTCAACCCACCTGTGGGCTTCTTACGTCTCGCCTCGTCTCGTCCCGTCTTCTCCTTTCCCGCCTTGTATGGAATTTCCACTTCGCCCCCATCCCATGGCATCTTCCAACGACTGGTTTTACGAGTTACTTCAGAAGGAGAGAAACTAGTTCTCTTCAGACACGTACACACTGTCACCTGAGCAGAAGTCTGCTTTCACTCCGAACACTCATCCGATTGTAAAATCACAAGACCGATATCATGGCGTACCAGATCAAATACACCTCCACTCCGATCACAGCTGGGAGTAGCTCATCTGGCAATGCCCCGGGGGGAAACGCCCCAAACCCCAGCGGAAACGCCCCAACAACCACTGCTTCCGCCAGTGTGAGCGCCGCATCTTCCAGCATCACCCATACCGTCGCGCTTGACGGTGGCGTGAACCAGGCGTATTTCGAAAACAACTCTTCCACGTTCACGAAGATGCGTCACCATTCATACCACCGGTGCATGGCCAAATTCTCCCCACAGTGACAATCATGTCACCATTCTTCTGATCCTGGATCAGGGCCGTGCGGTCCAGGTTAACATAAGAACTAGTGAAGGGGATAGAAGGAGCCAGCTTGTGTAGAAGCTGGTGAACTATCAGCATTCGTCATCAGAGATCAAGTTTTTTGATTACGATCTTGGTGCTCGCTCCTGTAAAGGTCATGACTCTGTATAAGGCGGTTCGCTTTGAATGGTCTCTTCACCAGTATCTTTTCTCGGCTGGTGGCTCTGGTTGTCACTATTGGGAGTATGGATATGCCCCGTTGATTTGAGATTTCTTGCTTGTTGCTAACTTGGCGAAGCTATAACCTCTTGCGGGTGATGGCATCGGATCCGGGTAGGTTCCACTTGCATTCTGATGTGCCAACCCATGCTTGGGGGGTTTTCGGGAAGTGGTATTCTCGTCTGGGTCCGAGAGACCCAACCAGCCTATTCTTTATGGCCAGTTCCAGACCTACGCGGAGTGGTGGCAAGATTGGTTTGGCGAGGAGGAGGAGGAGGAGGAGTAGAACGATGTTGAATGGAAGAATCGGAACAGCAGAGATTGCTCAGGTAAGGATCGTTCTTTTACTCCTCCCCGCGTCCATCACTTGTTCCTTTTGGCTTTTTTGTTTTCCTCCTTCCTGAGGCAGTCACTCTTTTACTCTTTTCTGGGGGGGCCATCCCCGGCGGTGGTTGAGGTTTAAAGTCTTGTGCTCGGCTGGTCTAATTAGTACCGTACGCTCCTCATGGCAATATACTTACTATATGTATCTCTGCCCAAGATAGTAAGCCTGTTCTAGCAATCGAGCCTGAGCCTTTTCGCTGTCGTCGAGCTCATCCAATAGACCTAGGAGTTTGGCATTCCAGTCATTCTCATTTCGTATATTGATCTCTAAAGCAACCCTTTCAAACAGTCTCGGGTAAAAGCCAGCGGAGTTCCAGTCAATGAGGCAAAGAGAGCCATCCTCCAACACCAGAATATTTCGAGGGGCGATGTCGAGATGACAGAAGATTAGCGGATAACCGGTAAGTTCAAGATGGCTTCTTTTTTCCAACTGTCTTCTGTTGTAGTACTCTTCGATGTCTGATACGGTAACGGGGGCGATTAAATCGTAGTCCAACCAGAGCTGGCCAAAGGCAACGCCACCGTGAAAAGGGCCGGGTTTATTTTGTCGTACTTGTTCGAAATGTTTCAGAACCTTCACCATTGGCTCCAAATAGATGTCAGGATCTTTGAAGGAGGACATGGGTCGGCCGTTGATGTATTCCATGATAAGATAGCCATTGAGGCCACTAGCAAAGAAGCGATAGACTTGGGGAACTCGTATGGTTGCCAGATCAAGAGTCTCATATGCTCGCTGTTGGTTGCGGGCCTCGAATTCGGTGACGCCCATTCCGCACTTGACAACTGCATCTTCTGAAATCCTGATGACTGAAAGTCCTCCCTTCAGTTCGCTGATTACGTTTCGGTCTGGATTGGAGCGTGAACAATGCCAGATGATTTCGTCTTCGGTGGCCGTGTTCCATTGGAGAGCCATGGTTTGATGAGCGGATCGGATAACAATTAAAGGTATGTATATCTTGAAATGGAGTTGTAAGAGCTGGAGTGGTCATGAATCTCGCTTTGCGGCAGAGGACAGGGTTATGGTGGACCAGAAAGAGAGGGATGATGCCCGCCAGCTCTTCCCATCACTTGGCGCCGAAGGGAAGATGCTAGGCCTCCTCGATCTCTATCGCGAGTTCAACACCGTCCGCGATATTATCGCTATCACCACACGCTTCACACGTCCCACTCCGAAGCGACGTAGAACGACCACATTCACGACCCGATCCTGCGCCTTTTCGTGTCTACATATATATTAGAGTAAACAATTACTCGCCCCACGCGCCAAGGGTAGTCACCCTTGGCCCTCCCGGGCTTAACGCAAAAACCGGGCTCAGTGCAAATTCAACCCCGCCGTCGACTCGGAGAGCTTCAAAAAGACGGGTTTTTTATAGGAAGATGCTCTAGTAATGATTGAGACTTGATTATTATATACAAATCATCGTTCTTGGCCATTTTTAGGCATTTGCCACTGAATAATCGTGAACGGCGCTGGCTCGGAGGGCTGGCTCTGGGTATCGCCAGCACCATCGGAGGTACCTTTCGCGAATGGGGAGTCCTTTGCAAGTACTGCCGCGCGCGCGTCGCTAGCGTATAATACTCCACCTGTTTGTACATGTCTCCTGTCAACTTGTTGTCGCTTTTTACGAGCGTTGGCGGCTTTTGTGGCTTCCTGAAGTTCGCCCTTAGTAACGTTAAGCTCGAAGCTTTGAGCTACAGTACCCTTGAAATACTTGCGCATCTTTCTTATAGGTATCCTCTGGTGGTTCTCCATAGCGTTGTGTAATTTCTTCGCGACGTAGAGCGTAGTAGAGGGTGTATACGGCGTGTGAGGGCTCGAAAACGCGTCGCGCGCGCGCGTAGTGGGTGGAGTAGCGGGGCGCGCGTCTTGAAAGCTGGGAAGTCGCTGTAGTACTATGAGTGGGTTATATGGCCATATACCCGTCTTTTTAAAGCCGCTAAGTATAGTACTCCTCTTGAAAGCGCTCTGGCGGATTTCCTGTACGTGCGCGAGAAATTCTACCTTGTTGAAGTCGTCGCAGCCAGCCCGAACAGCAATTTCGACCAAGCGTTTGTGGGAGTGCTTTAAGGGCTAGAAAATAGTCCTATTAAGAGGCTGTAACTCATGCGATAGGTGAGAAGGCAGAGCAAATGGGATAATATTGTTGGCGTCGCAGTATTCCAGAAATTGCTGGGTGAGGTGGCCACCGAAGCCGTCGAATATTAGGAGTCTACGCGCCCCTACCTGCGAGAGCTTCGAGTACTTATCGAAATAGCGAATCTAGTGTAGCGATAGCTTGTCGTTACTATAGCTAGAGTTGCTAACGCTAAGTAGGTAGTTATCTAGGAGCTTTGTGTAATTATACTACTAGCAGAGGTGTATTCGCGCCTTTAGGATAAGCAGAGGTGGGATAACTTGCCCGCCCGCGCTAATAGCTTCAACCGACGTTAAATAATCGCGATTTGTCTGTGTCGCGACTGTAATACCTTCTCAACTCTGTGAACTAAAGCAGACGACTATCTAATTACCGCCTATACCAAGGCAGAAGCCAGTTTCGTCGAAATTCTAGATGTCTTGTAGCTGTATAGCGTAGTCGTACATTACCTGGCGGAGCTTCTAGAACCAGCCCTCTATAACCTCTATAGTTTGCGCATTTACCCTATCTTTATCGCGAGGCTTCTGCTTCTGCTTCTTTAACTCTAGATTGTGTTTTAGAAAGCGTGAGACCTAGTCACGCCCTAGAAACTGTGCGTAGAAAGGTGGGTAAGTTACCGCGTTTAGGATAACTTCGGCCGCGCGATAAATTATCTATAGCATTAGCGCAAAGCTACACTGCCCGCAGCGCTCTATATAAAAGAGGAGGGCGATTTCCTATTCGTTAGAGAGTTGTTTATTTGTTAGATCCCTTTGGCTTCTTAATTGCCTGCCTTCGGCGCGGCGATAGAGTCGTGAGTATAGCACATAGTATTCGCGGGTAGCTTTCGACAACTTTACTACCTTACTACTATCGACAGCGGCGAGCGCAAGCTGAATTTAAGCTTCGACATCTCCGTAAGAGCCGTATTAGCTTATTTTAGCGTAAAATAGGTGTGCGCGGGCGACTTATTAGGGTTAGTTTAGTAGTTGTAGGATAATTTTGCACTAAGCCCAGTTTTTGTGTTAAGCCTAGGAGGGCTAAGGGTAACTACTCTTAGCGCGTAGGGCGAGTAGACGGCAAGTGCGCATCTAGAAATAGATGCACCCTAATTAGGTAATCCGGACCTCGCTTATAACTTTCGCGCTACGCTCGAACAGGTAATTAACCTCGACGTCTACGATAAAAGGTCCTCCCTCCGCCGTTATTTTCTCCCCTTCTTCTTAACCTTTTCTCTCTACTCTTATCTCTCCGTTCGCGCCCTCTTCGCCTACACTAACTACTCTTATTAGGCCTTAGCGAATCCCTTGTAAGGTATTTTTTAAATCCACCGCCGCCTATTACTACACTGCCCTCTCTTGTCTGTGTTATTTCACCCCTATTTAGACTACACTATCTAGCTTTTCGTGCTCTAACAATTATAGCTACTAAAACTAAGTCTTAGCTTATATTTACACACATTTAACGGCCCTTCTACTTTCTATTCTTATGCTCTCGCGTACTCTTACTTCTCTTCTTTGTTGCAAGCTCTCCCTTTTCTCTCCTAAGATGCTCGCTTGTCTTACGTTAGTAGCAGCTGCGGTTAAGAGGTAAAGCTCGCCACCCGTCGTATAGCTATACTAGCATGCGGTCCTGTAACCCCTTCTCTTGCTCTAGACTCGCTAATGTTATTTACTGCGCTCTTTTCTCTTCCTGTTTTAAGTAAACGAATGCATAGCTCTTACGCTATTATCTTAGCTCTAATACGCCTATATTGCGCCTCGCTCCTTCGGTCGAGTACGCTAGACTAATCTTTTTAGGCGGTAATAAGACTATTCACCTGCAGAACACATTAATTTAGAGAACCTCTTTAGCCTCTTCGTTTTCTATAAAAATTGTTCTATATGTTCCTCGAGCGCCTAAGTCTAAGCTAAAATTTAAGGCTAAATTAACAGCTACAACTAAGACGGTAGAGTATAGCCGTTTAGAAGTTAGCTTCTCTAAAGATAATAGAGAGTAGTTCTATATCGACGATTTTCTAATGCTAGATTTAAGTGCATCGCGCTCTCTTAGCTTAGTAGTACCTACTCTATTCGAAGCTATAGATACTTCTAGTTCGCTACATAGTATTACTCGCTCTCTAATTTTTATAAGCTAATAGAAACAAACTAACATATTAGTGTAGACGTAGTAGTAGGCGCCTCGAAATTAGAGAAGCTAAAGCATTACTAATCTAGCTAGAAATTACTTAACGAAGAGACGAACTACGCTACAAAGGTTAAGAAGACGAATTTAGCTCTAAACAGGTTGTGTAATAGAAACAGTCTAGGTAAGTATATAAGTAGGTTACAGTTCTAATTTACTAATTCGCGATAGAGTCTTCTTTAATTTTAGAGAGTAACGTAACTAAAGAGTACTCTATAATATAAGTTAAGCCTAGCAATAGTTACTACGCGGCTGCTAGCACTAAAGAACACTATACTAGATAGCATGGTAACTTCGACGCAGCTAGCATACGCGCCCTCTCTGTAAAGAATATAGAGAGTATTCGTTATAGTAAGTAGTATTCTAGCACTAGTTAAGGAGCCTATTTTAACGTCTTTAAAAGAGCTATTACTAGTAGACAAATCTCTCTTTAGCGACATCGATATAACGAGTAGATTGCTGTTAACATGTAAACGAAAGTACTATTTATCTAGTAATACTATAATCTTATTAGTAGAAGTACTAGATACTACTTTAGAATTAGGGCTAGAAGACCCCTGCTTAGCGAAGCGGCGAAGGCCGTCTAAGAAACAAGCAGAGAGCCTTGTACCTAATTATGCGCCTACACCTAAGCTAATATCTCTGCTAATCTCTAGCAATAAGCCTAGTCCTAGCCTACTTAACAACGATAGCTAAGGTAGCGGCGCTAGAAGCCTAGCCGTGTTCCTAAATAACTTCGATAAAGATAATAGCGAAGATAGCGCACGTGCTTAGAGAATAGTTAAGAAGCTACTCTATTTCTTAAGACAATCTATTTCTCCTCTTAAAGGAGTAGAGGGCGAAATAAACAGAAAAGGTAGTAATAATAAAGCTAGAGATAGCTACGAGAACAAAAGAGTTAATAAGGTGTCTAGTTAACCTTCGCTAAAAAATTCTTAATAAAGTAAGCGTAGAGATTGTCTAGTCTAGAAGAGGGGGTATAGTCTATCACGAACTACTCTTAAACAACAGGGCTAGAGCACGGTACCTATAAGAATATTGCGGAACGTAACGTTATTCTAACCCTATTAATTATCTAAGCCTAGAATAGATAGCGCGACTTAGTTCTTCTCTCTACGAATATCTTCTCTAGAAACGAAGGCTAGAGGTAGAACTAACGAAAACTATAAGTCTAGCGCTAACATAACTTATTAGGTAACTAATTTTACACATTATTATATACTAGAGGGCTTGTTAATTGTAATAGCAACTATGTATTATAGTAAGTTAAATTTATCTCTTAACTTAATAGCTCTAGGCTATAAGCTTCTTAGTAGTAAAGGTAAAATTATCTACATAGCGTAGCTATTACCGAATTTATAGATGCTGCTAGAATACTAATATAATAGTAGGCTAGGTGCATGTACCCGCGAAAGCCTAACGCTGCTTAATGCGGACTAGACGAACAATTCTCTTAGCAATACTGCTAGTTATAGAACTAAGCACCTAGATAGTAATAAGAATAAAGAGTATAAGAATAGAAGAGAAGAAGAAGACCTAGGCGAATACAGACTCTATACTACTTACTATAGCTAGTAAACTAGTAGAGGCGATATACGCCCTCGCAAACGAATACGTGTACTGTAATTAGAGTTAGACAACTTATAGTTACTTGCGTACAGAAAGAATATAGATATAGAGTAGAAGAATATATTTAAACTCTTTCTAGATTAGACGCTAGGCGTAGTCTAGACGCGCTAGCACATGCTACGTAGAAATAACCCGTTACTTAGCACCTAAACTCTTACGTCTTCGGCGGACTCTAACATTATTTAGAGAATCGACTCTCTCTTGCTAAGAGACAGACTAAACGAAGAGTAGAAAAGGTTAACGTTATATAAGAATACTAGAGACGCGTTAGCACGCATGTATTTTTATAAAGAGAAACTAAGCTGCTACGTATTACTACTTCTACGTTCTTATAGTAGTAATAAGTAGAAAGTTTAAGATATTAATTACGTATACTTTAAAGAAGACGAGTCTTTAAGTTATAACTTGTTGTAGAAACTAACAACAGTACTAGTAAGTAGCCTTAATAGAGCGCTGTTTAAACGAGCTAAGAAATTAGTTAAGAAAAAGTATAGAGTAGAGGTGTAGAAGAAGTAGCTCGAGAGATAGAACATAGTAGAGCGACGCCGTCGTAGTAACTAAGGTAAGGCTTAGAAAGAGAAATAATTAGTGTCTTTAGTATAAAAGAATATCTTTAGAAAATATAAATATAAACGGCGAGTAGGTTTAACTCTATTATAAAGTTCGTATAAAAGAAAAGAGAACTACTCTAAAACTTAATACGCTATAGGTCTAAATTATCTAGAGCTCTTACAAGAGCATAGTTAAAGGCTATCTCTTTGTTTAAAGACTCTACAAAATAAAGTTAGAGATAATATTTTAATGTAAACTCTTGCAAAGAAGAGTACTCTTCTAAAAGAATGCACCTAAGAGCTAATTTTTAAGCACTTAGAAGAAGCTACCTCTCTTTCTACGTCTCTAAGAGTCTTTGCTAGCCTTCTTAGCTAGCTCTCTTATCTCTCGCTCTTTCTTTGCTGCCTCTTAACGTTTCTGTAATTCTTTAGCTACCTTCTCTATGCGCTTCTCTTCTTTCTTGTTAGAAATCTTAAGAGTACCGCCGCTGTTAGTTATATTAGATTAGGGGTGCTTTAGTAAGAGTAGAGTAGCTCGTAGTAATAGTAATAAAGTTTAGAAATAATAGAAATAATATTTTGCTAAAGAACTATAAGGTAGGCTTTTATACTACCTTAAGTAGAGTATAGAGTAGAGTTATAAGAGCTAGCTAATAATAAAGGTATAGTTACTCGCTACAAGACTAAATACTAAGCGCTATTAGATAGATCTAATATAACAAACTATAAGAGTAGGTATACTTACTAGAGGTAAAATATAAGTATATACTAAACCTAACCTAATTATACTATAATCTATATAATATAGATAATAACTCTAGAGTTATTAGATATTATTAAATAGACGAATGCTACGATTTATAGAGTCTATTCTCGCGGTAATAATATAAATTTAAGGCTATACGAATATAGTATTATAGAGTAGTATTAATTTAGTATAATTTCGAATAGCTATTAGCTAAGTAGAGAAGAATTCTCTAATAATACAGCTATAAGAATTTTAAGTAGATATAGTAGTAATTATAGCGTAGTAGCAGGCTAATAAATAGTGTTACATATTTTAGCTTATCTCTAGAGAGACGTAACACGAGCAAGTAGCTATCTAATTAGGTTAAGGCTTAGCGTTAAGAGAATGTAACTCGCTATAGTTTAGCGCTCTATATTTGTACACACTCTCTAATAAGCAGGTTTATAGCATGCGTTAATACGCTTCTATATAAATTAATGTTTTAAATTTATTAGTACGGTAGCTTGCTAGAAGTACGCTAGCCTACCTCTCTTATTATATAGGCATAGATATTCTTCTCTCTTCTACCTCTATACTCTAGCTACACAATTTCTCTTCTTTACTTCTTTATTATACTTTCCGCACCTTACTATAGCTTGCGAAGAAGATAACTATATTCGATAAGCTAGCCGAAACAGATAGAGACAATAAATTTAAGGCGTAGTTGTTAAAGGTTATCGATGCAAAGTAAGAGATTGTCGCCTTTGTCTCTTCTTAACAAGAAGGTAAGCTAGCAGAAGAGTTTAACAGCTACCTTAAAGGCTTGTTTAACCTTAGTCTCGTCGTTAGATTTAGTAATAGAGGGCTAAAAGCTATAATTCGCTTTCTAAAACTAGGTTATATAGCTATAGCTTTTCGAGATAAAAAGGTTAGAAATAAAGTCTAATTTCTAAAATTTCTAAGTAAGAAGACTACTATTTCTATACCTTAGGTAGTAAGTTAGAGTATAATTAAAGACAGTTCTTAGTATCTTAGTCTATTTATAATTATAAATTATATTAATAGTATCTTGTTAGCAACTATCTTAAAGCAGCTAATAGAGACTAAATAAGATAAGGTAATTCTTGTAACTAACGTAGATAACATAAAACTAGATTATATCTATAAGTAACTTACTAATTATATGTTATAACTCTCTCGACTAGATTTTTCTATAATTAGAGTAATATTAAAGAGTTCGTCTTTAGATAGGTAGATTGCTAGCAAAAGACCTCTAACCTATAATATAAATAAGTTAATAACTATAGTCTTAAACTACTCTAGCGAATATTCTATAGCTCTATTTACGTTCGTAAGAGCATTTCTTTACTCTCTCGCTAATAAGCATCTTCTCTACCTTCGAACCTAACGAAACCTTGCTAATAGCTAAGAAGATGCTAAGAAGCGGTTTATTGCACGCTATTAATTTAAGCAGCTAATCTCTCGCTACTACCTCGATAATACCGGTTCTTTTAAGCCCTACTATAACGACCTGCAACCTTTAAACATGCTTGCGAACTCGAACACTCTCTATATTATAGCTATACTAGACTTCGAATTTATAAACACTATGCTAGCGTAGTTTGTATATAACCTACCTTAGTAGCTACTTCTACTAGGTCTAGATATATAGCTTAAAAACTACTCTATAGAAGATTTTATAATCTACTACGTGCTAAGAATAGAATAGTTCTTACGAGCCTTAGAATAGGTAGAGGCGAGAAATTTAGAAGAAAGCTAGAATAACCTATTTCTTTCTATCTAAATGCGTAACTCCTAGGCGACTAGAAGGTTCTAGTTTAACTATAGAATTAGAAAGAGTTTTAATATAGATACGGTCTATTAGGCTACACTTTACAAGAGTAGAGATAATATACTTAATAATAAGATAAGAGAAGAGATAGAGAAGTTAGTAGATTTAAAGATAGACTAGTTAAAAGCGTATAATATAGAGTGTAAGATCTAATTTTCTTTATAAGATTTAGTTTTTATAGGCTATATTTATATAGTCTATAAATAAGAGATATAGCGTTAGATATCTTTCTATACTCTATTATATTCTAAGAGAGGTTATAACTAATTAGCGTTAAATCTTAATATATTAAAGTTACTAAGCTAGGCGTTTAGGTCTGCGTCTATAAGCTACTAGTTAAGCCTAAAATTAGAATGCCTAACTCTCTTAGAATAGATATATGCGACACTTTTAACTATTTAATATACCTAACACTTTAGATTCGTTTCTATAATACTTATGCAATTTCTCTAGACGTATTTCTTAAGGTTTTCGTTAGAATAGTACTCGAGCTTAATGTATTTCTTTTAGAACTAATTAACAAGCATTTAGTAATAAGTAAGTAGCTACCTAGAATAAGGTAGACGTCTAGCCTTATTTTTACATGCCTCTATGTTCTACTCTATAATACCTATGTTATTAATAAGTATATAATATTTCTTCCTAACAGTGTTTTTAATACGGTAAGTTTTAGCGCTTATACCTACTATAAGCAGCTTGCGCTTTAGTAGCAAAGAGAGTAACATAATTTAGAAGCTAAGGTAAAGAACGTAATATAGGCCTAAGACAGAATAATAGATAGGCTAAGAAATTACTAGTAATAAAGGCACGTTAAAGAAAGTAACTATAGTATAAGCGAAAGTAAGATACAAAGATAACTATTTCTTCTAAATATTATTGTTAGAAAGAGATAAGTTGTAGTGTAAAGAAGTCTGTGCGATATAGCGCGCAAGGCGGACTAATTTTATAGTATCGACTAGCTACTAAGCGTAATCTCTTGTGCGAATATTAAGTTTAGTGCTTAAGCAATTAGTTAGCGAGTTAACGACGGTAGTATATAAAATTAGCTGTTTAGAAGTAAACTACTTACTACTAAGAGCTAGGCATAGCGCTAATTAGCTGCTAGAGTATAAACTTTAACGCCGAACATTGCTATCTACCTGCTCTTAACTAATATAGCGTTCTTAACAGCTCTCTTTTATAGTAATATAAGCCTCTACGCTTATTATCTCTTTACTATAATATGCTTAGCTCTATAGTTATCTATAAGGTACGTGTAGCTGCTAGCGTAAGAGTATTAGACTACTAGTCGCTTGCATTAAGCCTTGCTGTTATACGTTCTAGAGGCACTAATATAGAAGAGATAACGTTAGCTTAATTAGATTATATGCTAAGCTAAGAGAGTTTCGTTTTTTCTTAGCCTTTCTTTAATAGTATCTAATACTCTAGATTTATACGGTAAGAAACTAGTAACTAGACTTACCTAAATAGTAGAGTACGTAACATAGATAGTTACTTTTAACTAAAATAAGAAATATATATAGAGGCTATACTAAAACAAAAACTCTAATACTCTAGAAGCGTCTATGTTATAGTATAATATGTAAGAGACTAATAATAGAACCTATATAGAGGTAGCCGTTTCTAATTAGTAACGTCTTTAGAAAGTTGCTAGCGTTACTATTAATTTATCGCCTTAAGCTCTAGCACGTTACGAGATGTTAGCAACAGCGTCTACCCCGCAGCGAGCAGAATCTACAGTAGAGAGCTAAGTAACTCTATCTACTTAAACCTACTTAGCGTCGCCTCTCTATACTATACTATTATCTAGTAGAAGGTCTAATACCTATTATTTCTTACTCTTTTTTCGCCGTAGAGACTAATAGTTTATGCTTATATGCGTATATTAAAGCTGTTAATATCGCTTAGGTTAATAGACGAAGAGTAGCAGAGGCTAGCTAGGTTAGAGAAGGTACTAGATACTACTAAAGTTAAGACGAGGCGCCGAGTATACTAGTTGCGAAAGACGTCTAATAGCTTAATAGGCTGCGGGCTAGTTTCTAGTAGTATTAATAGAGGGAGAGGCTAGTATCTTAGAGAGCTTAGAAGCGGTACCTTTCTATAGAGAATACTCTAGAAGAGTTAAGAGAGGTTAAATAAAGACAATAGAAGTAATCTAAAGACCTAATTTTCTACTTATGTAGAGATATAAGTTCGTATATCTTCTCTAACTACGAGACACTCTTTTATAGCCTTCTACGAGCGCTTATCTAGTACGGTATAATAGCTTAACAAGGCGCGTTGCTATAGATAGTAATATAGGTAAAGCTCTTAGTAGCTAAAAAATAGATTAGCTTCGACAGTTCTATAGCGTTAGGCAACTTGTAGGTAGGTCTAATAAGACGCAGAGTAGTAAGAAGTAGAGATAGAGAGTTGTAGAGACAGGGCGCTAGTAGAGGTAATAGCTAGCGTAGAAGAGCTTCTTATTAGTTAGTAAAGACGTTAACGGTAGGTCTACTAAGCTAGAAGACAGCGTAATATAGTAATACGCTATTAGAAAAGTCTATAATATAGTATAGCTATACGTTATACTATATTACAAAGGTTACTAATAGCTATTACGCAATAGAGAATTTATAAGACTATGCGCGCTAGTTAACTTAGTAATAGCGCTATATATCTACTAGGTTATATAACGTGTCTATAGTAGCCTTTATTTAAGTTAGTCTACTTACCTTCTACTATATTATCTCGTAATACCTTATTGTAGCTATAGCTAATATATCTCTCTACCTTGCGAATACCTCTTATAGTATTAATTAGGCTCTTCTTATAGCTAAGAGAGTAACGAACATAGTAGTAGAGAAGCTTATTCTTAAACTAGTTCTTTACTTTAACTTAGACTATAATAGTTGCCTATAAGAAGACCTTTCTAAACGGTATTTAAGATACTTAGAGGTAGTTCTAGTAAGATTCTCGATTAGCTTTAAATAGTAGGTGCTTAAAATTTTAGGCTAACTTAGTTATTAATTAAGACTACCTAAACCTGCTTCTAGAAGAGCTTAAGCTTATCGTCTCTAAACTTACTAAAATACCTCTTAGCTTCTAGACTATCTAGATTCTAAGTATATCTAGATTTACTAGATAGTTAGACGCTATATATATAGATCTTAGAGATTCTAAATAATAGTAATAATTTTACTTAAGAGTATTAGTATATATAAAGCAATATATAGACTAAGCTAGAATAATTAAATTCTATTAAGTCTATTAGAGTCTCTTTAGAGAACATAAGTATAAAGATATAGCTAACGTAAAGCTAGATAGAATTCTCTAGGTAATAAGCTAGCAGGCTTACGCTAGAATTTAGTAGCTATAAGATTAGAGAGTATATATATGTAAGAAAGGTAGTAGAAGTATAGAGAAGAAGCGCTATCTAGATTAGAATATAGACTTGTAGTTAAAGTCTATTTTAAATTATGCTATTTTTCTTAATATTACTAGTTGCCTAGAAAGTATTAACAATACCTACGTAAATATAGTCTTAGATTTAGGTACTTTTATTCTAGATAATATTGTTAAAAGACACTATAATAGCGAACAGGACAAAGTAAACATGTAGAGTAAAGAAAAAGTAGCTTAAGTAGAGATATAGATAGACTAATAAAAGAGTCTAGAAGAAGAGAGTAAAAGTAAAAGGTAATTCTAGAAACGTAGGCAAGAAAGGCGTAATTACTAGGCTAGCTATAAGCAGAGTAATAGTAAGAGTAAATAGTAAGAGTAAATAGCCTTTACTTACTAACTCGTCTACTTTATATTATCTATTTATCTACACTACTATAATTATACTCTCGCTTATATCTACGCAAGCGATAGAGTAGGTAGATGTCTAGAGAGAGATAGGTTACAAAGACAAGCCGCAAGAATATAGGCGACTAGCTAGAGGTAGCACGCAGAATATTATTCTTAGTATAAACGCGCTAGAGGGCTTTATACGCTTGTTGTCTAACTAGAGCGAGTAGGCGCTTACTTTAAGAGCTGTAAGCTTAGCCTTAAGGTCGTAAACGTAGCGCTTCTACGTTCGCAAAAGGCGCACTAAATATATAGTAAATTTCTAGGTAAGTCTCTTGTAGTAGTGTAGCTTCGCTGCTATTATCTAAGCTAAACGCTATTTAGAATAGTTCTCGCCTTTTAAGGCGAGCTTTAGAAGTAACGCTAAGACGAGCTTACACTTACGCTATTTCTCTACTTGCTTAAATACGTTAGATAAGGTATTGTTAATAATTCTATAGTTATAGTTAGTAAGAGGAATAGAAGAGTTTATTATTAGCGAGCTAAACTATTAATTCTAATACTATTAGCATATTATGCCTAAGTAAACACAAGCTAGTCTTACCTCGCAATAGCTCTATAGCCGCGTTACAAACTTAAGTAGCAATATACTAGCCTTCTTAGCATTTCTTAAAGAAAGAAATTTAATGTTTAGGTTAAGGTATGCTAGATCCGCCTTTGTAGAAGCTTAGAGAGAATAGAGAGCGTAAAGATAATGTAGGCGCTAGAAAGAAGGGCGTATCTTTAGAGAACATATTAGCTACGCTTTATTAAACGTTTGCGTTAGCCTCTTCTAGTCGCTTCTATTAGATAACTTTCTTTGCTTACGCCGCCTTCTTTAGGCATCTATCTCGAGTTAATTAGCGCTAGTAAGAGAGCTATATCGCGTGTCGCAGCGTTTAGCCGTTAGAAGGTAGTAGAGAGGCTTCGTAGCACCCGCTCGCGATTAGTAGTGTAAATATTTAGATAGAAGTTAGCGAATAGTAGTAGCTATTAAGGTTGCAGGTAGGTAATATAATAGGCTTACAGAGACAGAGAGTTAGGCTACGTTAAACTCGTTTTAGCATCTAACTAAATAAGAATTTAGCTCGTTATAGTCTAATAACTAAGTACTAAGCTACTCTAGAGAAATAGATTTTTCGCCTTATTACGTAGATTTAGTTTGCCGAGGCTAAAATTAGCCGCTCTCTAGCTATCTAATAGTTACCGCTCTAAAGCCTTTAAGTAGAAAAACCTTCTAGGCTGCGAACGCTATTAATAAACGTCTATTTCGGCACGAAGAGACGCTAGTAGGTATCTTAAAGTATATTACTAGAAAAGAGATAATTATTATAAATAAGTAATTTACTTCTAGTTACGTACTTAATTATTTAAAACTAGAAACTAGCCTTATACTATTTCTTCTAGATATCTATAACGTTTATAAGTAGAATAAGGTATTCTATATAGAGGCTAAAGTGCGTAGATAGTAGTATAAGAATTTTCTAGAATAATAAGTTAACTAAATTAATAACGTACGTTATACCTTAGAGAACTTTATATAATAGAATTTCTATAGCCTTATTATATCTACGTGTATCTATTATTTAAAATAAAAGCTTATAGTTACTACTCTATAGTTTCTCTTAATAAAATCTAGAGAAAGTAAATATACTATAGAGCTACTATAATATCTAGAAGTAGGCGTATAGTAAGATAATAGTAATATACACTTTACTATAGCTAAGGTTATAGTACTTTAGCCTTATTAATAGTTTAGCCTTAATAAGGCGTATAAGACCGCCGTACTATAGATAGTTAGAACACGGCATAGTATTAGAATAGTAAGAGGCGTCTAGATTCTAGAAAGATTAGTATTAGAAACTATCTATATATAAGAGAAAAGAGAAAGTTCTTAGGTATACTTATCTACCTACTCTACTCGCTCTACTTACTCTATTCGCTCTATCTACTCTATCTACTCTATCTACTTACGCTATGCTTCGTCGTCGCTTAGTGTGCTAAGGTTAATAATATGCGACTACTCTTATGCTTAGTTATTAGGCGCGCGAGATTAAGCCTGTATTACCTACTTGTCTATAACTAGTGCCTCGCCTATATTATCTTAGGTAAGGTTAATTACTAGCGCAGTTAAGCACTTTACTAGTACTATAAGGTTAATTACCGCTACGCTCTATAGAGCGTAAGCTAGAGGTAGTTAGTCTTACTTATTATTAAGTACTTACTTTGCGCGTGCTCGCATAGAGCGTAATAGCTATCTCTTCTAGCTAGAAGAAATAACTTCTATCGTTCTCTCTCTCTGCCTAGAGGCCGCGGTACCGCACGAAGGTGCCTTAGTTAAGAGCGTAGCGCTCGCATAGGCAGAGGGCTAGCACTACTCTCTTGTAATACTGTAGAATTGTCGCCGCGAATACTATCCTGTTAAACTTAGCCGTGCTAAGCTGTTAGTCGCGTTCGCTTAGGCGGATTACGCTACTCTAGGTCGCGTTTCTCGCGGAGCTTAATTAAGCGGCTAGTGTTAACAACTGCGTAGACGTAGTCCGCGTAGACAAACTTAAAAGCGCTAAATCGCTTAACCTTAAGGTAAAGCTGCGTGGTAAAGCTAGAATTAATCTTCTATATCGCCCTCTAAAGATTCTAATCTAGCTCTAAATAATAGAAAATTACCTAATTATTCTCTCTTTAGCTAGCTATAGTATTCTATCTATAGCGAGTAGTAGATATTCTCTAGAGTAGAAGAGAGAACTTCTTATAGGCGCTTGTACTATTGTATAAGAAAAGCGTACATAATTCTATTATTCGCTAACCTAGCCTATAAGAAAGTATTACTAAGAACCTTTATATCTAAGACGCTAGGCTAGTACTTATATATTATAAAGAAAGCTACTTTACTTAGTTTAGGCTATTAATTCTTCTTTCTATATACGTAGAGAAGATGCTATACGTTAGAGCTACAAAGAGTAGTACTATTCTTCTACCCCGCCTCTTTTTTACTAATTATAGGCATATTTATTACAGTATTTAACGTCTTAGTTTATTCTACTGCTATAGGCTCTACTACTATTATAGGTTTACGCTCTACCGTTAATATAAACCTAACGCGGCAGTATTATTCTCGCGTTTAAGCTACGTTATATTGTAAAATTTATTAGAAAATTACAACGGCGGCTTATTAGTAAAGAGTAGTAGTAACTATTTCGTGCTAGCGAGTAGTTAACTAACGGCTAATGTTGTTTAATAGAGACTAACTTAGCTAGAGTAGGTGTAACTAGAGAGAAAGTTACTTTCTTATCTATAGTAGAGGTAATAGAAGTTTAGTTTTCTATAGCGCTAAAGTAAAGATCGTCGGCCTTGCCTTAGACTAGAGACTCTACAGAATTAACACTAGTTAAGAATAGCGAAGTTGCGGAGGATAATTACTAGAGGCGAGGTAAAGAAGGCCTCTTGTTATACTGCTTAGCGCCAGGCTGCTAGAAAACAACGAACTTAAAATAGTCTCTCTCGTGCTAGTAATACGCAGCCCTAACTTTAGCTTCTCTAATTCTTTAGTTAAGACGTGTAATAACCTCGCGTTTCTTATTCTTTTATTTTCTTTAAAACCTTGCTAATGCCTCCGCATTACGCTTTCTCTTTTTATTTACTACCTTAGAAGTAGTGTTAACTTCGACAGAGAGCTTGACAAGTTCTTTCTAAGTTATAAATAAAAAGATCTAGGTTTTACTTTAACTAGAATACGCTGTCTAAAATCTAGTACGCTCTACGAGAATATAGTAGTTAAAGGCGATAGAAGGTTGTAGAGTAATAGGTAATTCTAGAAAGAGTACTATAGAAACTAATAGTTCTACGTAGTATAGGCTTCGTTTTATATTAAGCTATAGGTAAATCTTAAATATAGCTAGGTAAATTAGTCTACCTTATATAGACGAAAAGGTATAGATAGCTAAGGTATTAGTATAAGTAGAAGTAGTAATAGGCGCTTATTCTACTTATGTTAAGGCTAACGCTATAGAGGCTAAGCTTCTCTTATATTCTAGAGACCTAGTACCTGTTATAAGCTTACTAATATTTATAATAGGCGAACTAGCTATAGATATAGGTAATAGAAGCTATATAGAAAGGTAACTAGTAAAAGATAGTAAGGTAAAGATAGAGGATGCCTTTAGCGTAGAAAAGTAATTTATAGAACATTAGCGCTAACTAATTAGTATTAAGTAATAAACTGTGTATTACTTAATATGTATAGGTAGTTAAGTATAATAAAGCTATACTATCTCTTATTTACTTAAGCAGGGATAGCTAGGGCGAGCTTAGAGAAAGAGTGCAGAATAGCGCCGCGAAATTAGGCTAGAATTAGCATCTAAGCGTCTAATTAAGACAGGACCGCGGCGTTGCCTAGTCGTGTAAGCGGCGAGAAGTAGCTATATTATTTAAGATAGTACGTAGAAGAAATACGCGGTTCTACTCGTAGTTATTTAGTTAAAGACAAATTATAATAGCGGCAATCTTTACTATATAACTAGAATTTATTTAAGAGTATATTCTAAAAAGAGTAAATTTTACCGCTTCTCTATTATTTACCTTAGTACCTAATCTAAAAAGTACTAAATTTCTATAGTTATAGCAGAGAACATCGTCTAATATTTAGTACTAAATAACGTAGAAATATAACGAATAAGCATATACAAAGGTAGCTAACTTAATAAACAAAGGCAAATATATGTTAAAAATGCTTTAGAGGTTCTATTATAAGAAATAAAGCACTTGTCTAGAATAGAACCTTATTAAGCTCTAAGCTAGCAAGACCTTGTTCTTTAATCTTGCCTATAAGTATAAGAGAGTAGAGTAGTAGAGGTTTTCGCATTCGCTATAATACTATTAGCGTGTAGAGTAAGAATAATAGTCTAGAACTTACTATTACGCCTAGACTCTTACTCTAGTACGTTAGAGTAAGAGTCTATTAGTGTAGAGTTTATGTTAGTAGAAAGTTAGACTACGCTAGATAATAAGAGTAGCGTAAGGCTTATAGCCTCTTTCTCTAAGAATTAGATAAAGACTTAGATTAAAAGCTGTCTAGGTAGAGACTAGTGTAAGTAGCGAGAAAAGCTCGCTACTTCTAAATAATTCTTAAGTAATAGGCTAAGCCTATTAGAGAGCTATGTCTAGTAACTCGCTTAAGACACCGCGTTATAGGTGCTATTCTAGGTGCTATTACTACCTAGTTATCTAGTATTCTTCTACCTATAGGTTTTGTGCTATTTATCTTAGTACTATTACTCTATAGTTAATTATCTTAGAGTTACTTCTAACCTTATGTCTTGCTATAATTACGTAACTCGCTATAGTTACGTGCTTATAATGCTAATAAGGCTTAGCAGGTTATAATAGGTTTCCTCTTCTTTATAGTCGATATTCTAGAGACCGTATTAATACGCTTAATTAGCTGCTCTCTAGGTAAGAAGGCTGTTGTGTTAATAGCGCCTATTTAATAGTTCTATTAGAGTTAATATAGTAGTACTATCTAGCTATTCCGCTCTATTACTAATACGAGTCTTCTTGTTCGCTTTATACTTACTTAGTGTCGTGCTTACTACTACTACTTTTACGCGATAGAGAAGGTTTATACCTTTTCCTCTTACTAGTTAAGTTCTTAGTTAGTAGTAGGCAAGATTTCGCCGCTTTAGAGGCTCGCTTCTAGCTTTCTTCTAAAAGAGTGTCTAATAATTCGCGAATCTTACTTAAACGCTTATTCTTCCCCTAGTTAATAATATTCTTAACGTGCTTGCGGAATTTAATATAGTTCTAGAGTTTCTAGAGTAGAAAGCTATCGACTTTCTATATATAGTAGTCTAAGTTACTATACTTCTACAAGACGTAGAGTTATGCTTTAGTACTATTTATAGCAATGCTAAACGCAGTGCTATTAACTAGTTTAACCTTGCTACTCTAGTACTTTCTTAGTTAATTGTTAAGGCGTTTAGTAATGTTAACGTAGAATACAGATTCTCTAAGGTATTAGTTTATTACTACCTAAAGGTCTCTACTATTACTCTTAAATTTAATAACGAAGAATAGGTATATTAATTCTTAATTATTAGCAGCTCTATCTCTTTTATTTTCTATAGAGATAAGTTACGTCTACTAGTTAGAAAATACGTAATAACGACTATATCTATATAGCATATTAGAAATTAGGTTACTAACTTTAAATTATAGTCTAGCGTTAGAGATAGTATACCTAGACATTAGCTATCTATTAGCGCGCTGTAGGCTATCTCCTTGCTTAGGTTTAAGAAATACTCTATCTCTAAAGTAGTCCTCTACTTCTAGCTTATTAAGCCTCTTTATCTTAAGAGTAGTAAGGTCTATATCTTACTACACCTTATTAGGCGATAGTTCTAGAGATTTATAATCTTAGCGAACGTAATTAATAAGGCTAGAAATATATTTAAGGAATTACTTGTATTATTCGCGTATATAGACATAATTGTTAGCTAAGTTTCTATCTTTATAGAAGAGGTTCTTAACTAGAGCTCTTAATAATTAGCTTGAGCTAGCATCTAATAGAGTAGCTAATTTGTAGAATAGACTAGGCGTTAGTAGTACTACGTATCTATCTATATCTTAGTTATAGGCTATCTATAGCGCTAATCTTATAAGGTTTCTTAAGATAGAGTTGTTGCTTAAGGCGTAAAGGTAGCTATCTAACTAGCAGCGTTTTTCTTAGTCTAATCTAATAAACTTAAGCTACTTAGAAATAGTATTAGTTAGTCCAACGTAGTCTTTAAGAAACAAGGCTTTAGAGTGCTTTAGTGCTAGTTACTGTAGGTCTGTCTTAAATAATTATGCTTATTTTGCGGCAGGTAATAAAGGGGTCTTAAGATTCGCGTCGAGTCGCCTTTTTGTAGACTGTAAGGGTTCGTCTATAGTAAAGAGTAAAAGAAAGGGATAGAACAGGCCGCTTATATTTAGAATTTCGTTTAGGCAATCTAGTTAATTAGGCGTAGACAAAAATTTTAGGCAATAGTAAAGATAGTTGCTAAGAATTAGTTCTTATAATCTTGTTTATAAGAGGTTACTTACGTAATTGTCTAGTAAGGTAGTAGAGTTAGCGCCGCGCACTGCGTCGCGTCTTCTTTAATTAGTAGTACTATACTAGCATGCCCTACGCGTTAGTTAAATAGTTAAGTAGCTTCTATATGTTCTTATTATTACTCTAGTTCTTCTACTTTATAAGGTACTCTATCTATAGTTCTTCTCTAAGCTTACTACTAGAGCTTAGCTAGAATCTACTAACTATATAATAAGCCTCGCCGCGGTAAGTTTAATAGAAAACCTAATTCGCGATATTAAAGAGCTCTGCGCGTTCTAGTCTTAGCTAAGTGTATATAATATTTAGATAGAAAGAAGATTACTAGGTATACATATAGTTATATAAGAGTTTATTAAATATATATAGTAAGAGTATAGTAGACTAGACTAAGCTAATCTAGTAATAATTAGTAGTAACCTAAGCTAGCCTATAGCTCTTAGTTTACGTATACTTTCTAGAGCGCCTTTATAAGAATTAGCGCGTTGCTAAAATTATTTCTATACTCTATAATAGTAGTAGAGCATGCTATCTTGCTACATGCTATTTATAAAGAACCTCGCGCCTTCTATAAAAACTACGCTACCTTAGGTACTATAATACCTATTCTATAGAATAGCGGTAATTACTAACGTAAATAGCAAAGTTATATAGACCTTTAGAGAATAAGCGCTAGACGAGTAGAAGGATTATAACAATACTTAAGTACTCTAATTAGATAAGAGGTTTAATTCTTTATTAACCGCAAATATAATAAAAGAGACCTTCTTGCCATACTTATACCTACTAAATCTCTATTTATCTATACCGCGGGGAGTCTCTATACCTATATTCTTTCTATCGTTATTAGTTATTTTAGGTAAAATAGAGCTAGTAGAAGTTACGTAAAGAAGATATAGTATATTATTATAAGAGCCGCTCTAGACTCTACTATTACTATAATTAGGTTCTATATTAACTGTTTAGAAAGCACTGCTCTACTCTCTAGAGAGTTAGGGCTGCGACAGTTAAGTGTTCGAAGGGTTTAATTAATTACTAGATATAATAAATAGATCTTAAAGAAGAATATAAAGAGTAGCTAAAATAGTTCTCTATAGCTATAAGTATACTATCTAGAAACATAGTGCTACTTATTCTTACTTTTGTAGCTTTCGCGGCGTACTAGAGTAAGTAAAAGCTTTAAGCTAACTCTGTATAGTAAGAGGCGACGACTAGAGACGTAACTTAATCTTAGCTAATTAGGCTATGCTACTGCTAGGGAGATAGAGATAGTAAAGATAATAAAGAATAAGCTTAACGTAGAAAGAAAGTAGAGATAATTTAAGGCTATAGTGCTACTAGAGAGAGATTAAGAGAGACTAGCAAAGACGTTAACTATAGTTATCCCTAAGAAGAAGAGAAGAGACGAGCTTAATAGTAAGAAGCGTGCTAAGAGGGGATAGAGAGAATAGATGCGTAAGTACGAGTAGTTTAAACGTAAAAGAGTAAAGAACTAGGCTTAATATCGCGAATCTTTATACGTATCTTTCTACGCCTCTCTTCTACGCTTAATACCTACTTACTTCTCTTACCTATACGCCTCTAGCGTTATTAAGCACGGCTATAGATGTAATAGTAGTATTCTTCTTATTATAGACGTTCTACTATTAACGGTAATACGTGCTCTAAAGCTTAAAGAAGTTAAGTTATAGAAGTATTTATTCTAAACGTGTTATAGCTTATATGCATACTATAGGTAGATATAAGGCAGGCGCTCTTTACCTTAGTAGTAGGTATAGTAGACTAGATAATAACAAGTAGTAGTTATAGTTATAAGCGTAGAAGAAAGAATATCTACTTCTAGATATAATAGATTACGTTATAATAGAAATATCTTATAAAGAGCTCTAATACAGAACTATTTATTTACGTATTAAATTTCTTAATAGTATTCGCATAGTTAAAGAGTTATATGTAGAGCCTATATTCTCTAATAGTATTATATTCTCTACTTTTCTCTAATAATGTAAACTTCTACTTCTACTAGAAGGTCTATTTTACTATTCTCTATTGTTAACTAAATATTCTCGCCTCTTCTAGTTTAGAAAGTAATATACTTATATTCTAAGAAATAGACCTTTCTCTTATAACTCTCTATAAGTATATAATTAATTAGTTACTTCTTATAGCTATTAAAAAAGTCTAATAAGACTATAAGGCTTTTCTAGTAGTTACGCTACGAAGATTAGAGCCTATTTTTATACCCTACAAGCTAACTATACTAAGATCTATTCTAACACAGCTTTCTTTATATCTTCGTCTATTATTTAAGCTATTCGCGCTTTCTATTTAATTAAGGTTACTTAGCGCTTTATAGCTTAAGTAATATAGATTCTATTCTAGCTATATTAGCTTTATTCTTAGTCTTTGCAAATTAAAGATACTATACTATTTCTATATAGATAGCTTAAAATAGAGGTTAGTTAAAAAGGTTTAGTATTTAACTATATTCTAAAAGTATTAGACGCTAGACACGCGTCTAGCTATATACTCTTCTACGTTAGGTATTCGCAGTAATATATATATACTAATGTCTTTAAAGTTACTAAGGTCTATATAGTAGTCTATGTATAGCTTTGTTAGTTATTTATAAAGAAGTGTTAATAAAGTATTAGTAGTGCTTACTATTGCTTTTAGTTTAGAGAATTAATCTTAGAGAGGGCAGACCTCTCTTCTTACGTAATTCTGCTAGGCTTAGCTAGCTTAACCTTAGCTAAGGGCTACGTAGAGCTGCTCGCTTTACGCAATAATATCTTACTATCGCGTCGCGTTAATATTAACGCCCGCTCTAACCGTGTTAAGGTTGTTACTACCTCTCGTTAACTTACTATAGTAAACTGTTCTTACTACTCTTACTACCTGTTAGTTATTACTTATCTTACACGTCGTAGCTAGAACATTGTCGAAATGTAAGTAAACCTAGCCTAGCGTAGTCGTAAGCTAACTACCGTTCTTAACTAAACAAAATAGTAAACCGCTATCTCTATTCTCTCCTCTCTAGCCTGCTTCGCCTTATAATTGCAGAGTTTTAGCTAGAAGAGCCTCTGCTACTCTAACTCGTCTGCAACAACTTTGTTCCCGTCTCTTAGCTCTCTTTGCTAATTTAGCTTTCTTAAGAGACAATAATTAAAGCTGTTATTACCTACGTTTCTAACTAGTATATTCTACTACCTACTCTAATCCCGACGCATGTTAGGTACCGCTTAATTACTCGCTCTTAACTCTAATATTCTTAATAATATCTTCTCCGCAGCAGAGCGCTAACAAGTTCCTCTTAGTTAATACTAAACAAGATACTAAAGAGTGCTATATTTATATCTAGCTAGAGTTAGAAAATAGAAAGCAGAAAATAGACACTAAGTAGAGCTAAAAATAGAAAGCAGAAACGTGCTCTATCTAAGAATAGAAAGTAGCTATAGTTAAGAATAGAAACTAGAAATAGAGCCTCTTATTTATAATCTACAGCTAGAATTAGGCGAGAAGAGCTTATACGAGCCGAGCGTTATAGATTCTAAGGCGGTACGGAATTAGAATAGTGTAGTGTGTTTAAAGCCTAAGAAAGTAGCTTAAGAATATACGGTAATAAAGTCTTTCTTCTTTATCTTACCCTCTTCTATAAGGCCTATATTTACCTTAGCCCTTTCTAGGTTATAGTTATACTATTGTAACTGTAGCACTCTATACGTAGAATTTAGTTTATAGATAAATTGTTTCTAATCTTATTTAGTTACGCGCTAGAAGTACTTAGTTACTAATAAAAGGTTCTATTCTTATTACCTAGAGATTACTCTATTAGTAGAAACATATAATACTACTAAAAGAGCATACCTAAAAATATAGACTTCTTCTATTCTATATAGACTCTTAGTATAATAAGGCTCTAATAGGCGCCTTAAGGGCTATATATAATAGCCTTAGAGACGTAAAGGTTAATAGACTTTAAGTTTACTCTTACTCTCTATAAAAGTATAATATAGTAAAGAATAGTAGTCTATATAGTAGTTATAAAGAGAGGGCGCTACTAGAACTTCTAGATATCTCTATTTTACTTCTTTAATTTTCTACTCTACTTTACTATTAGCAAAGAACACTATACAAGCTACCTATAGTATTATCTAGGCGGAACTTAGCTATTATAAAGAAGTCTTCTTTTCTAAGAAGCTCTCTAAACTTCTACCTATAACAAGTAGTTATTTATATCTATATGCGTAGAAGTTGCTTAAATTATAGTACCTATAATACGCTAATTCTAGGCTATAAACAGAAAGAAGAGAGAAAGAAACTAAGACTACTCTTTAATATTTTCTACCTCTAACTAGGATTAAGAACTGTGCATCGGCTATGCGCGGCGCTTCTAGCAAGAGTAACGCCTACTATCTAGACGCTTATTATAGCGTTTCCGCTTTATACAACGCTTAGAATTAGCAGGCACGTTAATTAGGTTAACTATATATTAGGTTAATATGTTATCTTAAGGTAGAAGGTTGTTTAGCTTACAGCGAGTACTAAGAGTAGATTTGTTAAGAATAATTAGATTTCCTGCTCGCGTTAGCGTGCCCGCTCTATTAATAAAAAATAGATACTAACTATGCGTATTTCTAAGCTTGCAAGTATGTATTCTAACATTACTACTTCTTATACTCTTTACTAGGTCTAGGTTTAGAGCTAGTAGTCTAGCTTTTAGTAGTTAGACATAAGCTTTAGTACCGTCGTAGCAGGGCTACTTAATAGCTTAGACGGAGGTAGGCTTAATATTCGTATACGCGTTAGAGAGTTTAGAACTTATAGTCTTGCGAGTGCTAGAAGAAGAGGTCGCAGGCTAAATAGCCTTAGCTTAACTAGTTGCTAGAAAAGCTAGAGAATAGGCTGCTAACGCGATCTTATTATAACTATAAATATAGCTATTAGATACTAGACGTACTATAAGTAGTACGTTAGCCTTATAAAAAGGTTAATTAACGTATATAGAGTAGTAATCTTAGAGCCTTAAAATTTCTAGTATAGCGTCTAGGGCTAGTTAAAATAAGTATAATAATAATAATTATAATAAAGACTAAGTATAAAGCTAACGCATACTAAAGTCTACTAGATAGTACCTAATACCTAAGATTAGTATATTAGATAATAATAGCTCTAATTCTCTCTACCTCTAGAGCGTAAATAGTCTGTAAGAATTACGCTAAGAAGCTAGTATAGATATAGTAAATATAGCGATTAGCTAGAGAATAGAAGACTAGTAAACAATACTATAGACTATACTACCTAGATTAAAGATACTATTCTATACTAAGAAACTATTTACTAACGCTAGACTCTTACCTAACGTTAAGCTCTACTATTATTATAGTCTTCGTTCTTGCTCTTATACTTACGCTTAGTAGCGTATAGGTGTTCTTTGCTAAAATAGCTATATAATCTTTAAGCTACTATAGAACTTAACTAAACCTCTACAGCCGTAGTTAATTATTCTCTCTTTCTACTATATTCTTGCCTTTTAACTTTTTTTCTAGCTCTTTCTAGGCGTCTCTAAGCTAGAAAGTAGCTATAGAATCTATCTTCTCTAGTGTAACAGTAGCTTGCCACGTGTGTATCGCCTTCTTAAAAGAGGTAACTACTACGGCTAGTTTAGCGTCGGCGCTTGCGAGCTGCTCTATAGATAAGCGTATCTTAAGCTACTCTATCTAAGTATTCTACTACGTTAAGTCTAGCTTAGAAGCTACCTTATCTTTAAAGTCTAGATTTCCCTATATAACTATGTCTTTAAGCTTTCTCTTACGTTTAGTTAGTTAGCATAGCTATTTCTAAACATTCTTGCTTAATAGCGAAGTTGCTTTGTTGTTAACAATAATTAGATTATCTAGTGTTGCTTGTTAGCTAAGGCCTTAGAGTTTGTCTAGAGCTATACCTTGTAAACCTCGCTCTAGAATTACCTTAAGCAGAAGACCTACTAGTCTGTTCTGTAGGCAAGACAGTAGTAGTCTCTTAAATAGTAGTAGTCTCTTAGATAGTATCTTTTACCTTACTTATCTTAGCATCTCGCGTATCTTTTAGGCTATTAGTGTTGCATAGAACTACTACTAAGAGCTTATTAACTATAGAGTTATAGTTCTAGGTCTCTTTACTATTTATTAACGTAGACTAAGGTCTCTAATCTTGTTGTATAAATATATCTAAGATAAAGACAAATATAGCTACGTAACGTTTATACTCTACTTACGCTACCTTTATTTTAGAGATCTTGTCTATGTTAGAGAGTATAATAGAAGGCGACTCTAAATTAGTATCTTTCTCTACCTCGCTAGCACGTATTCTAGATTCGTTATCTAATTATAGCTTTATAGTATTCTATACTACTATAGTAATCTCTTTCTTAGCTAGCGGGTCTAGTAGAGATTTGCTTATATTAGCGTGTGCTAGCTATTAGACGTACATTGCCTTATACTATAAGCCTAAGACTTCGCAGCCTATAGTAATAGTAAGATCTTTAGCTATAGCCTTCTTATTCTTAGTTAGAGTTACTAATAGAGCTATAGCTCTTCTATTACCGTTTAGTTCTATAATAGGCTAGTTGTGCGCCTTAGAGTTGCTATACTATCTAGCGTTCTAGCTTATAAGGCTATTCTCTTCGCCTAGTACGCTTAAGGTAGTGTCGCGGCTTATTATATAATTAAACTCGTAATTAGCGCTCTGTCTAGCAGCCTTTTTATCTCTAGTTAGTATTGTTATTAGAGTTACAACAGCTTTGCTAGGCACCTTAAAGGTGCCGCCTTTATTACTATTGTGTCTAGAACTATAGTTACGCTCTACTATAGTTATTTTCTTAGAGCTCTTGTTAGGCAGGTAAATAGCGCTCTTTGTAGAGAGTTCGTTATAGGTTAGAACTTAGCTGCCTGCCTGCGACGTAGCTATTCTCTCTATTTGTAGACACAGACTTCTATTAACGTTAAGGCAGAGAGAAGAGGAATAATGCGGTTTCTAAGCGTTTAAGTAAGACTAGAGCTATTCTAATCTACTCTTAAGAATCTTACTAGTTCTGCTTTCGCTAGAAGAGCGAATTACTGTGCAAGGCGACTAACAAGAACGCTATTTCTTAGAGCGGAGCAGGCATAGAAGAAAGAACAGCGTAGGCGTAGACAGAAGAATAATGCAGGCATAAAGCAGTAGAGTAGGCGTAGAATAGAGCTAAAGAGAATACGCGTAAGACAACTCTTCTAGAATTTCTTAACGCCTACTATACTTATCTATACTCTAGTCTTACTATGTAGACTAATATAACCTTGTTAACGTAGAGTAACTATACAAATATAACTAATAAGCTTTAATCTAAATAGCTTGTTCTATAGAAGAATATTCTAGTATATTAGGCAGTAATCTAGAACGCGCTTATAGAGTCTAACTTCGCCTTAGAGTAATACTTTACTTTGCTACACACGTTAGAAGAAGCTAGAGAAGCAATTCTGCGCAAGGTAACAAGTTCTAAGCTAGATCTCTATCTCTTTTAGCGTTCTACTATAGATAAAAGAGATAGAGAAAATAAATAGTCTATGCGTCTTAGTATTATTATAATAGCGAGAGAATAAAAGAGTACTAGATAATATTAAGAATATATATATAATAAAGAATAAGTTTATATAATACGCGATAAAACCTATTATATTATTATATTTGTATTTTAGAGTACTTCTACTAGTAGAAGAGGCTTATAGAAGTATAATATAATATTAGAGAAATTAGATTATATAATATTTTATACTAGTGCGCTTTAGGCTTAGAGCCTAGACAGAATTATTATTAGCTAAATTAAGCATAGTTACGGAAAAATCGTGGCTAAAACTAAGTTAGATCGAATTATTTAAACTATCGTCGCATTCTCTAACCTCTCTTCTCTCTAGCTCTAAAACTATTTTCTCTAACTCCTTCTACTATCTTCTACTAAGTATCTTAATAAAAATTTACGTATCGCGTATTAGCTATAGCTCTACTTATTTATCTTCGCTTACTACTACTTGCTACTTTTAATTCTCTTTAGTAGATACTCTTATTTTTTTTTTGTATACTTCTTATTATAGATTTCGATAGACGCGTCGACACGTATAACATAGATAGAGCTCTAGAGTAGAGAGTTACGTTTAATAAGAAATAAAACATAACGCTACTATAATAGCTATCTAGCTACTATAACTATTAGCTATATAAGGTACTAATAACGTACTATAGTTTCTTTAACTAGAGTTATAGTATTTGTTTTAATAATAGTATTACTTAACTAGTGCGATTTACTATACTAGAAAAGATAATAGATAGAGACGCTAAGGTAGCTTAAGAAGTAGTAACTATATACTATATTAAGTTATATACAACTATTTCTATTTCTGCTATTTACTACTAGAGCCTTTCTAAGAATAATCTATTAGGCCTAGGCGCGTTTATTATTATAGACTTTATTGTAGGCATGTCTCTCTATAATATACTAATAGACAAAACTAATTCTAACTTAAAGATACTAAAATTTAACTTCTCTAACAAAAAACTACGTATTCTCTATAAGTCTACTATTTCTCTTCTTAAGCGTTTCTAGACCTAAAAGCCCCTATTCTAATACTTTACCTGCTAGCTTTCCTTTTGTATTAAGAGCGCGCTGCCTATTCTTCTCTGCTTACTTACTACCTTGTTCTTATTATTTACGTTTACTAACACTACAACTATAATAACTAGCAATAGCCTTCTTTTTACTTATTCTTTATTATTCTTAAGTTTTAACTCTATTGCTTTGTTATACGCACCTCTGCTATTAAGATGCTAGGTTCGCATTCTTAATAACATGGCGCGTGTAAGGCCCTGCGATAAAAGAGAGTAGAAGCTAGCCTCTTAAGCTAGCCGTCTGCTTACTAATAATCTAGAGTCTACTCTATAGTTGTCTAACTACTTACATATATAACTAAGCATGCTAGATAGATATAGAAGAATATAGAGCTTTTCTTAGAGTAGCTTAATAGTGTCTAAGTTCTGTTTTTAGTGCCTAGCGTGCATTATACTATGTATTATCGAAGTTAAAGTAGGCGGTTAACTTAGTAGCTATCGTATAGAATATTAGACTCTATAGAGCCTAGTAGTTTCTAGTAGCGCCGCTATTACAATTTAGCGTTCTAGAAAAAGTCGTACGTGTTTATATTAAACGAGATTAGAAATATAGATATAGATACTAATAGTATTAAAGATAGATTATTCGTGCGAACTAAGAAGAGAGGTTTATTTAGCACCGCGATTACTTTTTAAATAGAATAGAAGCCTATATGCTTACTACTTTCTCTTCTTAAACCTTATAGGTGCTACGTCTAGCTAGGCTACATATCTAGGTAACGTCTATGTCGGCGTATAGACTTCTTTACGCCTAATTCTAGCTCTTAGCTTATACGTGTTTGCACCTTATTACTCTATAGGTAAGCTATATATATAGTATAGAGATTAAGGCGAAAGCGGTAAAGTGTTTAATTTAGAATAGTAGATCTATTAACACGCTATTCTATAAGCTATAGCTAGTGCTAAACTGCCTAGATATAACTCTATACTAAGTTTATAGTTTAGCTATAGCACTAATTCTAAAAGAGCTCTAAGAGAAGAAGAAAAACGTAAAACGGTCTATATTATAGTATTATACATTAAGGTTAATAACTAGCTCTATAGAGCTAACGTTCTAGTTCTCTTAGATCTTTTTAGATAATTTGCTAACAAAGATTAATAAAGACTTTATTAACGTTAGCTCTACTTTAAGCGCTAGCTTCGTAATATAGAACTCTCTATTTCTAGAATACCTTAAAACTCTATTCTCTTAGCATAGCTTAGTTATGCTTAAGGTTAAATTTGTTTCTAACAAGTACTATAGGTACATAGTCTAGCGAAATTAGCTTCTCTAAAGTAGAGGAAGGGTAATCTTACTATCTTCTTTAATCTGCTAAATCTGTTCTCTTAGCCCTGCGAGTTTAGAGAATAACAATATAAAGTAGTCTAATGTTTACCTATAGCTTATCTAGTGTAGTAGCGCGGCTATACAGAACGATATTACTATATAGGTTACTCTATCGCTTAGAAGGTACGCGCTCTTAGAGTTTCTAATACAGGTTTAACGTTTTAAGACTTGCGGGGTTAGAATAACTATTAAAGTCGAAGATTTAGTCTCTATAGCTAGAGAGCGTATACAGGCCTTTCGCGTTCTAAATATCTAAGCCTGCAAGAGGCGACGGGCGTGTAAACGTTTATAGTAGTAGTAGAGATAGCGAAGATAGTAGCAAAGGTAGTAGAGACGGTAGTAGTAGAGAGAGCGGTTAGAAATATAGAGAAATTACTAATAGGCGTAGAGCGATTATAGTATTTAGCTTAACTTAACTAGCCTACATATAACTAGTTATTAAGAATTCTCTAACAAAGAAGTTAAAAGAATTCTTCTCTAGTTTTCTCTCTCTAGCTACTAGTGTTCTAGTAGACTAAGGTTAATATTAGGTAGTAAAGAGAAAGAAGGCACAACGAGACTTACATTAATAGAACAATACTTCTTAGTTAGCAACCTAAACTTACGTCTGTGAAAATCTATAAATTCGACGAGTAACTTAATAGTAGCGGTAGCGCTAGTAATTTTAGATTTCTAGTTACTAGTAAATACTTAACTTAAAATTCTATTCTTAAGTACTTACTTCTAAAGATAATTAAGGTAGTAGATTCTTAGTTTCTAGATTGTACGTAAAGCTAGCTATAGTATCTATTATAGATTTAGGTTGTTCTATAATAAGTCTACCTTAATTCTAGTGCTAGGTTATAGTTTTAATAACAGGTTCTACGATAGAAAAGATAATCGAATAGAATTATAAGAACAAGGCATAGCCTATATTATATGTTAAGTAGGCTAACTTATGTTCTAGGTTATTCGTCTATTTAAACTAAGACGCTAGAGAGGTTAAACTTAAAGTTTAGGCGTTACGAGACTTTAGGTTAGCTCTAGAACTTAACGAAGAGAGCGTAGCTTGCATCTTTAGCTATAGGTGCAAAGGTAACAAAGAAGTAGACGCTTGTATATACTACTCTACTTACGCTTTTTCTAGAATATAGTAGCTTAGACTCGACTATATAAGTAAAATAATTAAATATTTATAAGCGCTAAGCTTATTATACTTATAACGTAATACTAAGTTCTTTACACTTCTTACTTAGCTAACTAGAATTTAGAGGCTAGCGAAGAAGTAATTTCTTTAAATTTAAGAAAATATAATAGTAAATTAATAAGTATACTTTGTTATTGTATCTTATGTTGCTATATTTTAACTAGATAGCTGCTATTACCTTTAATAGACGTACTATAATTTGTAGCGTGTAATAGTTACTTACGTCTTTATAAAAAGATCTTTAACTACTAGGTCTTCTAGAGGTAAGTCTTTCTCTAAACTCTGCTTTACCTATAGCTCTGTATATTTACCTTCTTTTCCTAATAGCTCTATATAGCTGCCTTGCTTAATAATCTCGCCCTTCTCTAAAACGTAAATAATATCTACATTTCGAATAGTAGATAGATAATGCGTAATTATAATCGCTATTTTGCTATTAGTAGCTATTTGCAGATTGTTTTAGAGTCTAGCCTTAGTCGCTAAGTTAAGAGCTGCGGTTGCTTTATCTAGTATTATAATTAGAGAATTCTTTAGAATAACACGCGTAATAGTAATGCGTTGTACTTCTTCGCTAGAAAGCTTAAGACTATTCTTACTAATAACTGTCTTGTAGCCGTCCTCTTTTAACATAATTTTATTATAAATAGCAGTAGCCTTGCATGTATTTTAAACGTCTTCGTCTGTTGCGTCGTCTCTAGCGCACTTAACATTATTAAAGATTATACGATTTAACAAGTAAGGCTTTTAGAAAATAATTCTAAGGTGTTTTACTAGACTAGACTTCTTAACGAAGCGTATATCTTAATTATTAATCGTAATTAAGCCTCTAGTTACATCGTAGTATCGACATAACAATTTTACAATTGTAGACTTTCTACTACTACTTTCTCTAACAAAGGCGATTATTTATCTAGCCTCTGCATAAAAGCTTACGCCCTTTAGAATTGTAGTTTTTCTGTTATAGCTAAAGGTAACGTTCTTAAACTCGACTTTGCATTTAAGAGGTAATAGTTAGTTAGGATTAACAACAGTAGATTTAGTCTAACGTATGTGTAGAGTCTACTTAGCAGCAACGAATTTGCTGCTAAGTGCCTTATACGACGTTATAACAGTCTTAAGTAGACCTGTCGTCGAATTCTAGTAGGTGTTAAAGGCAACTAAGTCTCTAGTAGTCTAGACCCCGCAATTTAGCTTATACCTAATAATACACATCGAGATGCAATGTCCTTCTGTCTCTAATAACCTATAGTGTATAAATAGCAGTAACGAAAATACCAGTACATCTTTGCTGTAGTAGAGGCCGCCCAAGCCCTATAGAACTGTTCGCGCTCGAATACGACGTTGTTAAACTCAATAACGGTTGTTCAGGACGAAAATGCTTCCGTTGCGACGTTACTCGCCTCTCTAGAATTTTCCGTCTTTTCGCGGTATTTTTCGTTAACCTATGGCAGCAAGAACACTATTAGCCACGTGTAGATTAGTCCCGTAGCGATGAAGGTGAAGACTAGGTATTAGTTAGAAAAGTATCTAAGATAGCACACAGCGGAGACTAATCTAATCGCAGCAAAGAAAAGGTTATAGGTTCCCTTGATTATATCGTTCAGTGAATTGCCCTGTTTCACTGCTTTAAGTGTTTCGCCGGAAGATTTCTGCTCGTGGAATTGCAGGTTAAGGTTTATAATATGATTGTACATTACATCCGCCAGGCGCTTTAAGGCAGCAACTTCGATATAGATGCTCGCCATGGCACTGAAAGAAGCTAGAGGTAGAAGGTCTAGGCAATGTTGGGCTATGAGGTACTATAGCAATGCTGTCGAGGAATAGTTGTCCACCAGGTAGGTGTATATTCGAGGTCGCAGCATGTCCTTCACCCAGAAGGTAATGGTGACAACGAGCTTGGTGGCTATGCTTGAAAGGGTTCTCTAGTCATTCTAGCAAAATAAGTACGGCCAGAAGACGGCAAAGCCTTTTAGGTATTCAAACCCGTCCCTGGCTTCCTCAACACGATATCGTTGTTGCGTCCCGATCTCAACGTCGTCACAATCTCCGAGAAGTGGCTGAGTCTCTTCTCCTGTACAGTGTTTCCGGCTCATATACTACAGAATCGATAATGTGGCAGAGGTGGAAACTTTCAAGAAGCTGAGCATTGGACGGGTCGCTCCACCGTGATGGACGGCAAGATCTCGCACGCTTATCATGCAACGAATACCTTCGAACCCGGCGCCCATGACGAAAGCACCCAAGTAGGGATACCAAAGCGGTGACCTCGCCTTATGTAGATTGAGCTGAAGATGTGCCGTCACCATTATCGACGAGAAGAGATGAATCTCGTAATCCTGAGCCGGTGCGTCCTTGATTACGAGGACTCGGTAGAGGTAACGAAGAGTATCGACTACATGGAGTAGCGTGAGGAGGATAAGGCCGGCAGAGACTCGACACTTCGTGACATCAAAGAGCATCGGTCTTCGGAGGGTGGCGATTTGGCTCACAAGGAAGTAGAGACCAATGGAAGGAGCCTGTGTGTAATCGAGAAGCCACATCACCGCGGAGGATGTTTTTTTCGTCGCGAGATCGCGTTGTCGTGGAATTTCGAAAAGATATCAACTTGATGAGGATCATAAAGATTGCAAGAGCTCAGTGCGAAGAGCCGGAGCGGAAGCAAGATGTAGCGGTATGAGGGGTTGAAGTGCGGCATGCATGAGACTATTATGCACGGTCGCCGGCACTGCCACTGGTCTGAACTTCCTGACTAGGGTACCGTCTGCGGTTTCCGTGATGCGGCTTCTGTACAGATCACACCGAGCAGCTCATCTATGTCGATAACGGCTAGCTTCTGAGTAATGGAAGTGGACTTCAAATAGAGCCATACAACGGGACCCAATTCTACAACACTCCATATCCTCCCATCAAAATGTGCGACTACACACAAGTACACTACAAGTGTACACATCTTCGATACACCGTGCGAGCATGGTGCACAAAGTACCAGCAAACTCAAAAAAGATGCCAGCCTAACGTTGTTGCCGTGCAAGGAGAAAACCTCCAAGTTTCGTTCTGGTATTGGGCTAATATCGAGTAGGGAATATCGGCTTGATGAGAATTGCGGTTAGTCCAACCGCATCCTACACTGATCTTCTCTGACTAGGCCTTCACGAAGGTGACTGTAAGGCCGCAGGCAGAATGAAGTAATATTTGAAGGGTTACCCAAAGCCTTTTGAGTTCGCTTGGTGGGTAACTATACCAAACGTAAATCCTAAACCTTACTCGCTGCCAGCATTCCGCCATGCCCAAAATCTGATCACCATCCAATTACACCTTCAGCCGGCAATGTGTTATGGGACGCAGCGGTGGTGGCAGGGTTTGAAAGGATCGTAGAGGTAGTTAAAGCATTCAGAAACCAGCATCCCATCCTCGCTCGAATCAGGGGTTCACGAGGCTCCGTACGATGTATGACAGCAGACAGATAGCAGCATTTGTACACAGCAATTTGAATGAAAACTCCCAAGAGCTCAACGCAAGAAGAAAAAGCCCGAAAAGCCAGTAGATTGCATAACCATGGTTGCCCATTCTCCTGGCTTCTGCGGGCGCGTTCGCATATACCACTGTGAGCACCATTGATGTGCAGAAGAGGAGATCGGAATGGTCGGTAGGGTCCACGAGTGTTGGGCATGCATAGGTAAGCAATGGGCGATGATCACGAATGCTATATCTGACTTACGAGGAATTCGGACCCCTATATTCCAAACTCTAGAGCCAACGGCAAGCGCTACGATGACAGAAACTGCGCCCCATACAAAGCCAGCCAGGCGGGTAGTAGCAGCGCCAATAGCAGTAAGAATTGCGGGAGCAGCAATGTGACGTGGCAGAAGCATGTAGCCAGCGCAAATTACAAGAATAACGCCCCACAGACGTGAAGGACGATCCAAAAAGATTTGCTCTAGCTCAGGCATGAGAAATGCTCAAAAAGCAAGGAGATATAGAAGGCAAATAAGTGGGTTATACGAATGGGGGTGCGTGGAACTGAGATAGAACTGCGTGTCGAAAAGGCTAGCAAAGGGGTGGATGGAGGTGCGAAACGAGGAATCCAAGAAGTTCTTTATACCTAACGGCACAACTACCCGTGAGCTGCAAAGCCTCTCATTTCCGCCACGACCTGTGTCAGCTGCACCCGCTTCATCGTCCCCCGACTCCATCTCGCCCCGCCCTTATGATCCAATAAGGGACCGTATCAGAGAGTCTTGGGTGAGGCGGCTTGATTGGTGGCAACTCAATTAGCGCAACGCTTCTCGACGAGGAGCCTGCAGAACAACTTCATGATGAGACTCCAAGGAGTCCTACGCATTGAGGTTTCACGGTGTTGAATTGACTGTAGATTATCACTGCTGATCTGTCTGTCGCTTCCTGTCTCTCGCTCCCATTGTCGCCTCCGCTGTCCTTCCGCTGCGGCTTAGTCCACATGGCCCATGTTGTCGATGTGGATCTGCCGTACTAGTGCGAGGAGGTTGTCGTGGTAAACGGCTAAGTCGCGGGCCCACCGCTTCTTAACGGGATTGGGGTTGTTGAGTAGTTGGCGAAGGAGTTGGTGTAGTCGCCGTCGCTCCTTCCTAACGAAGGCTTGATCCTCTACGAGTTGTTAATGAGGCCCTGTAGAGACTGTGTCGTACATACTCTACCTGGTGAGCTGGCCTATAAGGATGTCACAGCGTACAAGCATTAAGCGCACGTTCTTAATGTAGTCGTAGTCCTCAGCGAGCGCCTTCTTGACTTTGAGCTGGACGGCGGTTAGGGTTTGCGCCCCTGGCGGAAGAGCCTAAGTCCTGATGTAGTTGGTGCTGTTGGTGGCCGGGCCCCTTAGGAGTTGAGTTGCCATCTTGAGTAAGTTGTTGAAGGTGATGAGATGGAGAAGAATGACAGAGCAGAGCCGTTTTATCGTTCGCCGGTCGACTACGTGTCTTTTCGAGTCGAAAGCGTTGGGCGTTCAAATTTCCCATTGCTGGATGTTGCCTACACTGAACCGTGGATCCTTTCTGTACTAAACCGCTGAACCTTTTGATGATACCCCTTCTGCCTGCGGATTTGGAAATATAGCGTCTTTTTTGCTAGTACTGTATATGTAGTATACTCGCATCTTCTTTATGACGAGGTCGAGCGAATCGATGACTGCGCTGTGCTGCGCGTCAATTAGCGCAATCCCTCGCCGAGGTCTTGATTGAGATGCCTGCCGCCGCCCTGCATATCCGGTGGGCACCCGGACATGGCAGGCAGACGCGGGCGGCGGCTTGCGAGATTTCATGTTTCGTTTCGAAAGGAGGGCAGGTTCAAGAGTGAACGCGTACGCGATTGACCTTTTCGAAGCTTCGTAGACAAGATGAAAGACAGGTCATCAACGGCCGGCTTCGGCCCAGTGGCGGCTCGAGCTTCTCAATCGCTTGCTCTCACTTGCTAGCTGGTACTGTTTCGGTGAGACACGGAGGCAAGGATCATAGAAAGCTCCAATACGGGCAACGAATGACTGATATCTCGCCACCTTGTTGGGAGGACATGCATGATCCAGGGCTGAGCAGGCGGGGGAGACGAGTCTGTGGCGAATGGACATGGTGGGCTCGACCACCGATGTCGCGAAGCGGGCGGTTCTGCTGATTCAAAATCGCTTGCAAAGCCCGTGGTTCCAGCGTCGAACAGGAAAATGTGGTTTCTGGCTAGGCAGGTGGACGCGAGTCAAGCCCCTAAGACTACTCGTAAAGTGCTAACTATGGGAGGCAGGACAAACCATGGACTCTGAAAGAGTCGAAAAGTCTTCTTATAAACCTTCATGTGAACCATATACGCCAGCCAGTCCAAGGTCGACGCAAAGAGGACTGCGAACGACACTGGAGGGAATTGTACTACTTTATTTTCAAGGGCAAGCGATGCATATATGATGCTATCGAGGCATACTACAAGTCTTCACCTTCAGTCCAGGGTTGGGAGAAGGCAGAAACAGAAAGTCTCTTCTTTGATCCAGACTTTGCTCAAAAATCAAAACGCTCTGAGGAGGATTGGACGATACACTACTACGATGTACTAGGGAGGAACTTCGGAAGATGGAACGCATCTATTATAGACGGTATTTCGGCGGTGGTTCAAGTATATTATGAGACGCAAGACAGTAAATTAGAGATGAAAAAGGTCAAACAAGAATAGAGCGGGAAAACTTGAATAACAATGAAAAGAGATGCCAATGACATAAACCCCGGCTCGTCGTGCTGTGATAATTTAGAAAGAGTGACGTTAATACAGGCGATCGGGAGCCCTGTCGTACAACGGGTTGAATAGATCCTCCACCTTCTCCATGGAAGAATGGCGCCCACTGCGCCGCCATCGTTTGAACAGGCCATGTACCTAGCCCTCCTGTGACCCGCATTCACTCCTTCATCCCCCCAGGAGTCCGTTCGTTCGAGTCCCGGATATAGTGGCTGAGGTGAATGTTAAACCGCCCAAGTACGAGACGTTGGGATCAACGTCTCTTATCGCACCGCTTGCCTCCTAACGAAGCACTTAAAGTTTGAACATGGCTCTGAATTTGAGCTTGTTAATACAAAGGGAATGTTGTGCAGCTGACGCTCATGTTGATCTTCTTCTGGTAGGTCGAATCATGATTTGCACTTTACGACCCTTGCTAAGCCAGGCGCCCATAAGATATGCAAGCCCACTCGTGAACGCGACTACTCCAGCAAACCCCCAAGAGCTCACGTAAAAAATAAGGGTCCAGACGCTCAGTAGAAACCAGGTACCCCATCCAAGAGTTGCCGGAAGCGTGGCATATGTAAATGCCATGAAAACGCTTGCGCCAACGACGCTAAGTGAGCGGACGGTAAGGTCGTCAAGAGTCAAGGCTAGATCCATAAGCATATATAGCGCCGTGGAGATCTTGGTCAACTCACGGTGAAGACCAAGTTGTACACCATACTTATGTTTTGCGACGAGGAGTACCGCTTCGACAGCAACAGCACCCCATAAGAGTCCGAAACGATTCGCAGTAATGCCACCAATAACTGCAGAAGAGCCTGCTAGTATTCCTCGCTTCTCCTGCCCACCGATTCGTTCGACGGCTGTTACTCCTCTTCTTTCTTTATGGACAGCCAATTGTCGGGTACGGGTACCGTTGGAACGCCGCTGGGGTGGACCTTGGCTGAAATCTGACGCGGTGGTGATTCAAGCTTCTGTAAAGGCATATCCTCTAGTTTGATAGTGTCGCCTGCATGTGTGCTCCCAGAAGTAGCCGACGGGTGTAATTGAAAAACTAGAGCATTCGCGCGCGCGCTCATCTCCCGTTCTCCAAGCTGCCAATGCATGGACTCGGCTGAACGCCATGGAATTCCCATTTCGGTCGCCACTTTCTGCCACATCTGGTCCTTGAAACTAATCTTATTAGTATATGGAACAGGTCAAATAGATATGATAATTACTGAAGAAGCTGTAACATGTTACAATCAAATAGGATTTTACGTACCGAGCGTAAAGTCTCGCGAGCTTGTCCTTTTTTTCTTCATCCCAGACGGCGCGCTTCTCCAGGTAGTTTTGGTAGCGTAGACGGCACGAAACAGAGCTTCTGCCTGGCAGGCATTTGGCGATGTCATCCCATTTCATGCCCTGGCCACGTAATTCGATAGTTAGATTGTCCTCCTCTGGTCCCCACTTAGACTGCTTTTTGGCTGGCGACTCCTCCGGTAGTGGTATTTGAGATGCGGCGCGTTTGAGCATTCGGGACGGCGGCGATCCGTTCGTGCCCGGCGGGCCTGGCTGAATTGTAGCGCTCACTGGAGTTCCAGAGAGAGGCCGAAACCGTAGGTGCCGATGAGGCTCTGCAATGGCTGGAAGAACTGGCCCGCCCTGCATGGACGCAGCGGAAGCCGATTGGTACGCCGAACAGGCATGGTTGGGTGAAGAAGTTCCATAGGCTGGCGTTGCTGCTATATTGGCGGGGGAAATGGTATCATACGCTGGAGAGGGTGTGTAAGTTGAAGCTGCTGTTGTGTAGGTTGCCGTGGCCCCCGTGGATACAGAAGCTACCGAGGCGGAGCTCTTCCTGCTTGCCGAGGAGTTGAACTGCTTCTTGGCTGGTGGCTCCTCCGGAAGTGGTGCTTGAGAGTTGATACCCACTAGCCGTTTAGGGTCACGGGTAGTCGGGGTTGTCAACTGAGGGACGGGGCCTGAATTCGGAGACTGGACTTCTGAGCCATGTATGAGCAGGTTAATATCCATGATTGGCTGCGTGATCGGCCGGATGTCAAGATGAAGCGCAATGACAACAACCAGCTTAGTTCTTTATCGGCAAGACCCCGCTCGCAACGTCTTGGGCGAATTTGTTCGCGCCTCCAAGCGGCGCGGAAATACGAGGCGCGGATCTCGGCTGAATATATTTCCGCAGCCTGGCCTTGGCGACCGCAGCTTCAGCGCCCGCGCATCCACTGCCATCGATTTCTCTGAGCCATCTTCCTCCCTTTCAAGGATGTCCCTCAACTACGACTCAGACGACGCTCTCCCACGATCTCCTGGCCTCACTCCCGTTCGACCAAAAGCAACCCCTTCACCCTCCCCACCCCCAGTTGTGACGCAGCAAGCCAGCACTTTATTCCATTCTTCAATCCACATCAAGGGACTGTCTTTATTGCGTAATTGAGCAAACCTATTTCTATAAAACATCACCATTATAAATCGCCTCTTCTAACCTCCCAAGCTTCCCCTCTTTGTCTCTCGTTCATTGGAAATAATCATTCTCTGGAGAATCATGAACCGCTTGCGTTGATACGGGCCAGAATTATCGTCAGCACCGTAGAGCTGCTCTTTGTCCTCCTTCAAGTCGTTACCTGCCTCGTCGCCGGCTTCGTCACCCCAACCCAGCTCTACAGCGATGATAACGCCGTTATCCTCTTCGAGCGCCTGCAACCGCGGCCGCTTGGTCGGGCTTGGGTTCCTCGACTGCGAGCGCGAAACTCTTTGAACATCTTTGGCGCTACATCCTTTCGCTCGCCGCCCTTCATCCGCACTAATAAGTTGTCGCCTGCTAGTCGCTACATGGAGAGAAACTCATAGTGCAGCGACAGCAACACCCACGCAACACATGCAAAAAGCACCGCATCGAACGACCGGTGCAGGTCCGCCCGCAGCAGCATCGCGCCGACTAAATCTCGCTCATGTTGGTGTCCCATCACTCCCTCTCGCCTACTAGGATTAGGTGCGCTTGCTTGCATAAGTCCATAACGCCCGACACACGGCACAACTAGTCGCGGCTCTTAAGGTCCTCATTATAGCCGCCGTTGCGGAGTGAGGGCGGTGGGGGATCGATAGGGAGGGTGGAGAAGGCGGACGGGAGGTCGGCGTCGGTCTCAGGGACGCTCCAGTGATCATACGAGACGTGGACGGGGTATTCGGCTGCAGAAAGTGACTTGTCAGCGGCGCGCGGCCATGGAACGCAAATGTTGGGAGTTCATGCGTCTTACCGACTGGCAAAGCGGCCGCGGTTGTATAACCATGGATGGGATACTCGACTGATATTCACGATCGCTCTAAGGTGTTGGTGCCCAACATATGAAAAGATTCTCACGCAGCTGCCTTCTCTTGGGGCTGCGGCCGTGCCCCGCCATCGAACATTTCTGGTGCCGCGTGCACGACAATGACCGCATTGTCAAGCAATCGAACGGGTATGGCGTCCGCTATGACGCGCATCTCAACTGTGCATCGAGTCCACATCCGACCTGACCTGTCTTGTGATTCCTCTGCTCTCCCCTATATATGTTGAATATGTTCGCTGGGCTGGGTGCGCCGGATACGGCTTCGTGGAAGGGCTTGAACGAGCTCTCAAGATGGTGCTATAACAAGTTCTTTCGCAGTCGAGGACCTCGGCGCGTTAACGAGTTTCCTATGAGGCATCTGCGACGCGTTAACCTTAACTAGTTCCCACGAAAGGGAGTTCCCTCCGCCTCGCTGCATCCCATCTCTGACTCACATCGGCCGGCTGCGTAAGGTCAGTTTCGCGCCTGGCTTGCGAGCCAGGCAGTCGTTTAGGTGATGTTCGTATCCCGGGATGGATGGTCGCATCGCACAAACGGAGACGGTAGGTGATGTGGTTGTCTCGAGCTGCCCGCGCGCAGCTAGGACGAAAGCCTTAGCAGTAGAGGCATGCGTGATGTTCTCGGCGTTGACGTGTAGGGTGCTAAAGATAGTGAGGCGCAGGAATAGGCCGTGAACGTAGTCGTTTTACGAAGCGTGCAGTGGTAGCCTGATGTTGTGGATGGTGTTGAGTTCGCAGCGAGGAGCCAGCGTTTGCGCCAAGCCGGGACTCTCCGCACAGTCCTCCTCAGCCAGTTACCTCGCCTCGTCCGTCGCGCAAACGCGCCCCTAGTCTGTTCCTATTGGCACTACAACACAAGCGACATGTACTGGCCAAGGAATGATAGCTGCAGAAGCCTTTGGAAGGTTGAGTAACCAAGCTGGCTTGGGAAGGTAGGCTATAATTCGTGAATAGACATGTCAGCATACTCGTAGCGAAGAATGTGGGAGTTAGTTGATATTCACCTCGACACGAGGGTCCACGGTTTCGTCCATCGCAGCGTAACAAGCGGGTTGAAAAGCTAGTGTCACTACCGCTCACTGTGACGGAAGTGTGGTTCCAATGCATTTATACCAACACTGTTATCTGCATTTCTCTATCCAGGGCATACAGGACTTCCTCTGCCGTTGCGTACTGCTTCGTCCAACAGCCCATGATCACGCTGCCCCCAACCAGCTTCGTCACGTCGGGGAACTCTCCCTGGCTGAAACACTTGGATACTTCCATCTCATAGGTGATCTTCTCATCGATCGTTTCCGGGGGACCAGGGGAAGATCTGTAAGGCCAATGTCCCATCAGAATGGTGTAAAAGAGAGATCCGAGGCCGAATATATCGAGCGCGGGAATAGATTGAACTCCGAGAGTAGGATCGTAGAAAGGACCGTCAGGAAGGCAGCCCCGTCTAGACCCATTTCATCACATGTTGCTCCCCCGAAGTCACAGAGCAGTAAATCGCGGGATCCTGGTTTCGTTTCGTGGACAAGAATATTCCTAGGACGTAGATCGAAGTGTATTACGCCGTGGCTGTGAATGTGCATAATAGCTTCGGTCAGCTGGCGGCACCATATCATGCGTTGGTGGAGGTCAATGAAAGAGTCGTTCTCATCGATATACGTCTGTAGATTGCCATGGCTTGCTTGGCTAAGCAGCAGGCCGCGATCCTGCTGCCCAAAATACCTTACAATGCTGGTTAGCATGCAATACCATTTCTACCTTGCTCATAGTCCACCTACTTCACGATCCTTGGATGATGTCCCAACTTCCGGAGTATAAGAGGCTCGACAGAAAAGCAACGATTTACCTTGTCGGCAAGGCCTTTGGTCTTAAAATCCAGCGGCTGTTTAAGAACGACTCCTGGTTTGATCCGTTCGATAGTGCTCGTTGAGCCGAAATCTTCCATGTTGTATTGGGCAGCAGCAGCGAGGGGGGTTGGGGGTTGGGGGAGGGGAAAAAAAGGTCTAGGTGAGGAGTGGAAGGAAGCGGCCTCAGGGGTCGACTCAACTTGTTCTATTGGAATAATATTGTTCCGCTCCCGGTGCACCCCAGCCGAGGCCGCGACAAAGCCGCCTAGTGCCAAGCAGGCATCCGTGCTACTATGCTAATTCTAGCACATCGCCGTCTATTATATTTCTCTTAATATAACTCTTACTCTATTACCTATATACTTCTTAAATATTCTTAAGTTATTTTAAATCTATTTAAGCTAAGAGTATAAGATATTTTAGACTTATATCTTTCTAATAGCTATAAGTAATTATAAGCTTTTAATTCTAATTACTCTAATAGCTAGTAATTAGTAATATCTATATAATAATATACTAATATAAGCTAATTATAACTTTAGAAGATAACTAGAAACTTAAAACTAGCTAGAGCTTAGCTAGATCTTATATAGCCTATTTCTATTTTTAAAGTAGATTTTTATTAAGAGCTAGACGTAGATAGATAAGCTAGTAAGTAGTACTAACGTTTTTCTAGACTAGTTTTCTAAACTATCGCTACTATATCTTTCTTACTAATATAAAAATAGCTTTATAAAAGTCTTATAAAGCTTAAATAGGTTAAGTCTATAAAGTATAATTTATAGTAGCTTAGCTAGAATACTTAGAATCTAGCTTTAGTAATCTAGTTATATTTTAATAGTAGAATTAGTTTCTATTTAAGTATATTTATATAGTTTAAATAATTTAGATTTACTAATTTATAACTATATATTAGTATCTAATAGTATAGTATATTTAAAACTCTTTTATATAACTAAGTTTTAATATACTTTATTATTAAACTATCTATAATTTCTTAGTAAGAAAAATTAATAAGAAATCTATAAGTTTTTTCTAAATAACTATATAAAAATATAATATTTTTCTATAAAAATTTATATATATATTTTTTATAGTATATTATATCTAATAGTAAAGTTATACTAAGATATATTATATAATTAAAAAGCTATAATAGAAGATATACTTTACTAAAAATATAGAAATAAAATTATACTATATAGTATAGTATCTACTATATTATATTAATTAGATTAAAGTAGTTATATTTTTTTCTTTAGCTAAAATTTATATACTTTATAACTATTAGCTCTACTTACTTTATTAATCTACTTTTTAAGTATAAGTAATATTACTTCTTTACTAAAAATTAATAACTATAGCTACCTTTTCTTTATCTATATAAAAAAATCTACTATACTAAATAACTAGTATAGATTCTATATAATAGAAATATAAATAATTCTCTAAAATAATATCTTTTTTTCTAGAGTTTTACTTAATATACTTTATAAGTAAGCTAGTTACTTTCTCTTAGTAATAAAAATTAATAAAAATTAACCTATTTTTCTTAAATAACTAAGCGAAACCTTAATATTTTTCTATAAAAATTTATATATATAATATACTTTACTATTAAACTAGTTACTCTATTAAATAACCTAAAAATACTAAGCTTTTACTAAAAAGCTACTATCTTATTTAGATTTCTCTAACTCTAAGCTACTTAAGATAAATCTAGATAAGCTATCTAACTTATCTATATTATCTTTAACTATCTAGTACGTTTACGTATTATACTCTAGCTTATTATAGTATCTATAGCGTTACTAAGCTAGCTAGCTATTACGTGCTACTACCTCTTTACGCTACTTCTTACTCTTATTCTAATTTATAGTCTTCTTTTAAGTAACTAGCTATAAGCTAGCTTTAATTATAAGAGTATTCTCTTTCTAAATCTACTTTCTTTTACGTAAATTATACTTCTTTTTCTATATATTAGCTACTTAAAGCTAGACGACTTTAGACTCTATAAGTACTAGCTAATACGCTATTAGCTTATTACCTTTCTTAAGCTAATTAAGTAACTTAATAATATAAGTTAGTAATAAATTAAGGTACTATATAATCTTTAATTAAATTAGAGTTAATTAAGATCTTACTTTAATAAGATTACTAGGTATTTTATACTTCTAGGTAGTAGTATTATTAGTAGAGAGTATTAGCGTGCGTAATTAAACTTTAAGCTTTAATACTACTAAATCTAGGTTAAATAGAACTAAGCTAGTACTTTTAAATTCTACTCTAATATTATTATCTATAATTAATACGTAAAAAGCTATGTAAAATGTAGGTAGAAACTTAGTTTTTATAACGTAGTTAATATAGCTATGTATTAGAATCTTAACTTAGTAGCTATATACTACCTTTAATAGTAAGAAGTAGCTAATATTAAGTAGCTATAGAAGGTATAATAAATATACTAGTATATAGAGAGCTATAATTTTATTCTTCTTATAGTACTACTAGAATTTAATAGAGCTATAGCTTTTATAGCTATCTAAAATTAGTAGATAATATATATCTATAATATAACTCTTAGTATATACGTTAAAGTACTTTAACTATATAATACTAACTTTATTTATTATCTAGCTACTTTTAGAGATAGCTATAACCTAGTTATATAGTAGCTAGCTACCTTTATACTACGCTAAGAGGTAGTTCTTATCTATAATAATAAGAAATAGTAGAACCTATATATTACCTACTACTCTTACTATTATAATTACTAAAATCTACTTATAATTATCTAGTTAAAGGCTCTTTAGTTATAATTATCTCTTAGAGCTAGTAACTACTACCTAAGGTAATATTATTTCTATTATAAAGCTAGATTTATTAAAATTATACGTATCTTTATTAGTAATACTATACTTCGCCTTTATATTACCTACTAGGTTAAACTATACCTAAATAATTATAGAATCTTTTTACTTTACTCTCTAATAGTTATACTTACGATTAAGCTATATTTTAAGCTTAGAATAGCGCGTAACAAAGTAGTTTAGCTAGTACTAGCTAACTACCTTTCTACTCTACTTAGTAAGTAGCTTATTAGCTATATTTTAAATAGTAGTAAGCTAAGAGGTAAATTCTTACGCGTCTAGATCTAGTATATACTTAACTATTACCTACTCTTTATTTATAGTAAGCTTTATTTAATTAGATATCTTTTTATATTATAAAGTAACTTTATTATATTATTACGGCACTAACCTATCTACGCAGCTACGTAACCTTAGCTATCTTAGCGCCTTAGCGTAGTAGATATCTTCTCTACGCCTTCGCGCCTTTATAGCTTAATATTATATAACTTATTATATACTTTAAATTCTTGTTTTTTATTCGCGCTGTAATAGTTTATATAATTCTACTATTAGCTCTACTACGTACTACGTAGCCTAGCTAAATTATAACTAAAAGAAACACGCTCTATAATTCTAGAAACTAAGGTACTATAAGTAACACCTAGAAGAAGAACTAGGTAGAAACTCTAGCTGTAAACCTCTCTAACTTTCTAATACTCTAGGCACTTACGCGAACTAGAGGCCTGTAGTAAAACTCTACGTAGCTACTAGTTATAATTAGTAAAGCTAATACTAACTAGAAAGCCTTAGTAATAAAGAATACTCTTAATAATATCTTTAGAAACTTTAAGAACAGCTTTAATTACTAGTTCTAGACTCTTTAAGCTAACTATAATACTATCGCTACTAAATATTCTACTCTCTAAGTATAGCTACGTGTAGTAGAGTAGCGTACGTATATTATAGAAGCTATAGCTACTACTTTTTAAGCTTCTCTACCTACTAATCTCTACAACTCTCGCTAACAGAATTATAATAACCTGCTAAAATTTAATAGTAAAAGCAACCTAAGTACTAGGTAATAGAAATATAAGAATTAGAAGATAGAAGTCTATTTAGCCTTAGCTATAGATAGCGCCTTCTTTAATATAGACCTATTCTATCTTCTATACGTTATAAACCTTCTTACTAGTAATACTATAGAACGCTACTACTATAATCTTAATATAATTCTAAATAATCTAGATAACTAGAATATATAGCTCTATACTATAGTCTTAGACCTATTTATAAATATAGACTAAGTCTACATTAGTACTAATAAGACGCTAGAGGCTAACACTAAATTTAATAACCTAGTTATAGGTATACGCCTCTTTTCTAACTTCTTATCTAACTTTAAGAAATAGTCTACTCGCGCTAAGAAGATAGCTGTAGAGAAGGTTACTACTCTTTACTATAAAGTATTTGTAAAGCTTAGTAGTATAGTTACTAACTAGATTAAGCTCTCTAGATCTACTAACTTTAACAAATAGGTTAAGTTACTAAACACTATATAGAAACGCCTTAAAGAAGAGAAGTATATTAGCAGTATCTATAAGAGACGCTTAAAGTAGACGTATATAAACGTAAGTACGCCGCTTCTAGTAACTACGTAGACTTAGCCTATCTTAGACCTAGACGCTATATAGTTAAACGCTATACGCCTGTTATAAGAAGAATATACGTAGAGAGGTCTCTATTTCTATTATAGAAAACTAGAATATAATAAGACTAATTATAAGAAAAAGCGTAAGAATAATATAAAGTAGAGTAGCTAGCTCTAGTTATTCTCTTAATTATATACATAATAGCTATAGAACCTATAACTATTTAATAACTATAAATACCTCTATAGTAAATATAATGCTAGGTCTAGCTAGAGTAGCTATAACGGCTAAGGTAGCTATAGCTAAAGCTAGAATACTAACCTATTCTTTAACTATTCTATAAGTAATAAGGGCGAGAGCTACATTAAAGGTAAGATCTCTTTAACTCTTACTAGCTTATTCTCTAGTACTATAAGTACGTCTACTAAATTAATTTTTCTATTTATAAGTGCTTCTAACTATAGTAGTATAAAAAACAACTAGCCTCTAACTATAGTTATAGCTAGAGGTCTAAGAAGAGTATATATAAATAATAACCTTACTAGATATAGATAGTTCTTAGTAAGAAGAGCTCTCTCTAGCTTAGATCTATAGATAGTAAATTACTACTTATTTATATATTACTCTACTTTACGTATTTACCTATTACTACGTAAAGTCTTATTAATAGTAGCTATTTAGGCTATAGCTTTATTAACTACTCTCTAGTTTAGTAATATAATATTCTACTACATACTATACTATTCTTTAGGCTCTTACTACTTATAGATAGATATATAAGTAATATACTTATATACTACTATATTATACCTATATCTATTAGTAACTACTATAAGTATTATATACTCTATGTTATAAAGCTAGCTACTAATATACTAATTATTCTTAGCTTTCTATAGTTATAGTAATATAATCTAGCTATTAATTAAACCTCTATATTTATAACTTTTACCTTCTAGTACTATATAGCGTACTATAGTTCTAATAGTAGACTAGTACCTATAGTACTATAATACTAAGCGCCTAGTAAGATCTTTACCGCCTACTCTATATAGCCTCTATCTTAAATTACGCTTATACCTCTAGATTCTCTACTAGCTATAGAGAACTACGTCTCTATTCTAGACAAAAAACTACTCTTTCTACTAAGTTATAAATAAACTAAGTAGTTACTACTAATTACGCGAGATCTTCTTATAAAAACTAATAGCGCTTCTAGGTTAAACTATATTACGCTGTCGTGTAAAGATATACCTAAAGATATATAGAAGAAGAATATAAATAGAGAAAACTAACTACTAGAAATTCTACTTAAGCTTACGCTAGGCTATCTATACTATTATACCTATAATTCTAGAGTAGACAAAGGTAGAATACCTAAATACTATAGTATAATAATTAGAAACACGTGCTCTACAAAGAAAATACTAGTCTAAAAAGTAGAAGGTGTCTAGCTCTCTATAGTATAGATTAGAAAAGAACTATAACTATAGCTTAGTATTCTAGTTCTAGAACTAA